>NW_027272722.1:0-276448 GCF_040938485.1 Diadema antillarum
CGTCGATAATGGAGGACAATGATTCAAGAAATGACGAAAATTTCCTTGAGTTTTTGATAGAAAACTGGAAGGGTGGTGTTAGCACCCGCCCACGCCTTCTCCCTGCTCGCCCGTCCCCCCCCCCCATGCATACAAGTACACTTTGGTTACACTTTGAACATAGACAGTTTTCTGAATATGCCACAAAATGTGTGCACCAAAACGTTTAAATGCAATCAGAAAATACAGAATGTCCCTCGTGTAGGAAGGGGACTAGGAAATAGGGCTTATCCCATCCCACCTTCTCTGATTGACTAATTTCCAGATATTCCAACAAAGTGTGCACAAGATTGTCGAATATCAGTTCTAAAACAAAACAAAAAACCAAACAAACAAACACACACAAAAAAACAAAAACAAAAAAAACACCCAAAACAAACAGCTCCCTCGAATATGGGAGACGTATCCTGCCACCCTCCCATTGCTTGGTTCCCTCTATAGACTTTGTATACTTTTGGGAATGAAAATTTCCGAATTTTCCACAAAAACTGTGGTTCAGATCGCTTTATTTCAAGTCAAATACGCAAAAGCTCCGTCTTGTGTTCCCCCTAAAGCTCTACCTCCCTAGACTTTGTACATATAACACAAAGATGGTGGACACTCGGAATAAGAGCTGAATTCCATTATTTTAACACTTCCCTGAAAAAGCCCTATTTATTTCTTCCATGATTTCTTTTTTTTTTGGGGCGGGGGGTGGAAAAAATCCAATTATTGCACCAAAAGTTTGCACCATGCAGATCGCTGAATTTCAGGTCTGAAAATGCAAAGTCACACGGCAAAAGTTCGGTGTTAAATAGTGAACACCGAGCTGGTGTTAAATTTTTGGTGCTCATTTATGGTGCTAAATTAACACCTCTGGGTGTCATTTCCAAATATAAAACTGTTTTTGAAGAGTTTCTTAGTATCTGCACTTCTTGTTGATTTTTAATTCAAACAAGACGATCAAGAATTTTACATTAAAATACTAGATTTTTGAAAAAAATGTGAAAATAAATTAACACCACAGTAACACCAGCTGGTGTGGTCTCTTATTGAAGCTGGAGGGGTGTTAAACCATTGATATTAACACCAACAAATATCAAATCAACACCATGTGGTGTCATTTTTGAATTAACACCAGTACAGTGTCAAAATAACACCAGGTACAGTGTCAAATTAACACCACGAAGTGTCAGGTGAACACTTTTCAACACCATCGCAGTGCATTTTCAACACCTGTGGGTGTGGTCCTCTATTGAAGTTTGATCGATGTTAGATTTAACACCCATGGTGTTAAATCTAACACCGATGTTTTTACAGTGCACCTTCGTGTGGGAGGAGAAATGTCCCTTATCTACACCCTTTTGTGCTTGCCTTTTTCTGTTTGAATTGCTTAACAGACAGCGTTTATAATCAGTTATCATTAAAATCAATACAATGAGTTTATTTGAATAATACCATTTTAAAGGCAAATTGTTCATTGTAACGTTCATCAAAATATTCTACTATCTTGAACAAGTGGGACTGTTTCAAGTCGATAAAACATCCAAACATGCATAAAATCATATCATTTACAACATTAAAATGCAAAAAGTTCTCACCGTGGGAGATGGACATCCCCTCCCACACCCTCCCCCCCCCCCCCCCGCCGCTCGCTCCGCTCGCTCAGTCGCGTTCATGACATTTAGTGAAAGAATTAATACAAGAATTTGATTTAAATGATATCATTTAAGGCAAATTGTTTCATATTAATCGACGTCACAATATAATGCTACCTTAAACAAGTGGGACTGCTTCAAGTCGACAAAACGCGTAAAATCATGCATCAAATTGCACCATATACAACATCATAATGCAAAAAGGTCTCACGTGGGAGGGGGACACCCCCTCACACCCCTCCCCCTCGCTCGCTCCGCTTGCTCGGGCTCGGTTGCGTGATGATCTTCAGTGTAAGAGTTAATACAAAAAGTTTAAATGATACCATTTTATAGGCAAAATTGTTCAATAATAATCTACATAAAATGTACTGCTACCTTAAACATGTTGGACTGTTTCAAGTCAATAAAACACGCAAAAATCAAATTGCAGCATTTACAACATCAAAACGCGAAAAAGTTCTCACCTTGGGAGGAGGAACATCCCCCTCCCACACTCTCCCCTTCCTCCCTTGCTCGCTCCGCTCGCTCGGGTTCGGTTGCGTTCATAATATTAAGTGTAAGAATTAATACAAGAAGTTAATTCAACTGATAGCATCTTATAGCCACATTGTTTTAAAGTAATCGACATTAAGATATATATTGCTACATTCAACAAGTGAAACTGTTTCAAGTCGACAAAATGCGCAAAAACACGCATCAAATTGCATCATGTACAACATCAAACTGCAAAATGTTCTCACCGTGGGGGGGGGGGGGACACCCCCCTTGCTCGCTCCGCTCGCTCGGGCTCTGTTGCGTTCATTATCTTCAGTGTAAGAGCTAATACAAGAAGTTTATTTAAATGATACCATTTTATAGGCAAAATTGTTCAATGTACATAAAATGTACTATACCTACATGTGGGACTGTTTCAAGACGATAAAACACGCAAAAAAAAAATGCATCAAATTGAACCATTTACAACATCAATATGCAAAAAGTTCTCAGTGTGGGAGGGGGACACCATTAGTAGGCCTTCACATTGAAGATGTCGGACAGACAAATTTTGACAGGCGGAGAAAGAGCTGAAATACCACGATGTAGTCATTTAATCATCTATGAATATTAGTTTTTCTTACTTGTCTTTTGATGGGTAAAAATCTCAAATTTCACCAAAGTGTGCACCAAATTGCTGAATTTCACTTATGAAAATGCACAATCTTCCTCGTGTGTGTGTGTGTGTGGGGGGGGGGGGGGTACCCCTCTCCCACACCCTCCCCGCTAGGTCGCTCTGCTCCCTCGAACATATATTCCAACTTCAAGTCCCTTCCCCACCCACCATCATTAAAACGGGAACATGCCCCCGGAATGATTGCTTTATTGATTTTAATCAAAAAAATTAAAGAATACAAATAATAGCTACCGGAAAATATCTAATACTAGTACATTATTACATACAAAGAAATGGATATCCACATTACCATTTTTAGTGAATTTATTTGGGCATTATTCAGGGCTGCGCTACGTTTTTGAAAGAAGGGGGGGGGGGGTGTCAAAATCGCCTGTCAGTCAAGAAGAAAGAAAAATCAAAAGATAAGAGAAACAACAACAAAAAAAAGGTCTTCATACTTTTAAGGCCTGATTATCCGTCGAAAGTCGGCTGACAAACAAAAAACAAACAATCACACAAACAAGAACAAAAAGTCTTCATATTTTTGCTGCCACTTCTCTCCCACTTTGCATGCAAAATAGTGGGACATTCGATCTCTGTAATGTGTGTGTGTGTGTGTGTGTGTTTGCTTGTTTGTTTGTGTGTTGTTGTTTTTTTTTTTGGGGGGGGGGACCAAGCTTCTCCCCCCCCCCCCCACCTCAATGGCTGCACCAGTCCGGTTATGGGCTTGTAATTGTGGTGATGTTGACTATCGCCGATCATCAGCCCCCCCCCCACTCCTTAGTACGAATTTCGCAGTTGGTTTTGAGAGTAGAGCATAAGTTTTATGAACCCACCCTGTCAGGGCATCCCTGCATAGGTTCCTGACAAGATTTTGGGGACTTACGAAGATAATATATAGCAGAGCTACCAAGTCTCACGCATTCTGCGTGAGACTCAAGCATTTAGGGGCCATCTCACGATCTCACGAATGGCACCCATTTTTCTCACGCATCGGGCGAAGTCTGCAACTTGGGCCTATAATAATGAGCATAGCTCAAAAGATTAAAATGATAGGTGCAATTAAAGGTATATTTTCCTTTTGTCTTTCAAAATAAGCAGAAAATAGTCACTTAAGTATGCACCTGGTCGCATCATTAAGAGCTAAAAATTGAAAAAGCTCCCTATCGCGGGAGGCCACAGGGGAAGAAAACCCCTCCCACACCCTCGCTCGCGTGCACATTCGCTCGCCGAGATGCCGAGTCATGAAAATCTCACTCATAAAATTTTTTGACCTTGGCATCCCTGTATATAGGCCTACCTATGTCGCATTGGGGCACTGCTAGCACAAGATCGAGCACATGAAGCCCACTTTTTATTTATCTTTTTGTCTGGAATTAGTAATCCTTCTTCTATAAATTGCTCAAGTTTTGTGAAAATGACATGGGTTTTGAATGTACAGCATAAGTTGTATAACCTCACCCTGTCAGGGCATCCCTGCATAGGTTTATTACCAGATTAGGGGGACTTACGATGATAATGTCGCATGGGGGCGCTGGTAGCACAAAAACGATCACATAAACCCCAACTTTTTATTATTTTTCTGGAATTAGTAAGATTTCTTCTTCAATTTAGTCAAGTTTCGTGAAAATGACATCGGTTTTGAATGTCAGTATAACTTTGCAACTGATTGACAAATTGCCCTACATCGACGTAAATAAGCACTGAATTGATCAGTGTTTTAGTAGTAGCCATGATAAAAAATCATGGGCGTACATACTCGAGCAGGATTCGAACCCACGACCTCCTGATCACCGGACAGGCGTCATCTCCACTAGACCACCGAGCTTTCGCCCGACAGCAAGTGTTGGTTCTAAAGGCCGTGTCACACCATAACGCGGGCTTGTGGCGAGGAGGTAGTTTCCAGCACGTAGAAGATTTTCAGCGGGCGAACAAGAATGTTTGCAATTTTCATTCTTGCCTTGTCATACCGTACGGGGGAACTTCTGCGGCTTGACTTGCGGGGAAACAAATTTACTCCCCGGAGCTCTCCGAAGTTGGTCCGCACCTGACGGTATCTAGCGCGTAGTTGCCCGGAGGTGCTCACGCAAGTCTGATTTAACCGCAGCCAAGTTTTGAGCATGACCAAAACTTTTTCCGGGCGAGTCGCGGGAATGTCCGTAGAGGTCCACACAGAACGCCAGTAGGAGACCCTTAGCGGCAGTACTTCCCAGGCAATTCCCACGCAGGCACTTCGCAGTCCCGTATGCAGCCAAAATAATGAAATTCTGTGATATTTCAGCCATTCCATTAGAGGAATTCCTTCACTAAGTTGTCAGCCCCCACGCGACTGGTACAAAGGTCACACAGTATACTCGCAAGTATAACGCGTCCAGCAAGTAAGACACATGCGCTGACTCGCACAAATCCTTTTCCGCCCTCAGGAATGTCCGGTATGCTAGAAAATCCCTACGCGTAACAAGCCCGAGTAGCTTGCCCGGAAAGGTGTGACAGGGCCTAAACACGGTTGCGGGTAAAAAAAAAAATATGCGTGCGCACCTCCGGGAGACTACTTTTGAGATACATGCTAGGTACTGTCATGCGCGGATATCTACGGGGACCTCCGGGTAGTCAAAATTGTTCTTTGCAAGTCGCATGCAAGGCTGGTGTGACAGGGCCTTAATCCTTATAGCATGCAGCGGGTACTGCTTTTGTTATTCAAATTTATGAAGTTCTTCCGTCGAGATGAAGTATAACTTTTATGAAAATTATCCTTTAGCTTACCCCTATAACAAACAGAAAACGTCGATGAAAAGGATTTGAGAGATTTTGGTGTTTTCTACCACGTGAGGGCGCTGCTTGCTCAAGAATGACAGTGTAAACCCGAAATTTAAAGGCACTCAATCGTAGCGAGTGGTTTGTGCGGCACAGAGACGAACGCAACACGCTGCCTCCCCCATTTTGTATCAAATGTAGTGACCCCGAATGAGAATAGCGCTGGCTCAATGGGTCAGCGAACAACACGCTAACCTACAAGAGCTCTATGCTACAAATCTCCTAACCCAAAATGGCTGTCTGAGCGAGCCACGAGATCTTCCGAATGGACGCACACTCTCAGTGCGCATGCACGTGAAGAGAGGCCAAAAGAGCCACGCGCCTTCTGGCCTATCTCCTCCAATCACCGCAGCTCGCGGTGACTTTTTTGTTTTCAGTGACAATGTTTGTGTATGATGCGTACACACACACACGTGTCTTAGTGGCAGCTGCATTGTCCCACACGTTTATGGATATAGCACCGAGTCTGGCATTGCGCATTGGCATTGCGGTCGTTCGGAGTTTACGTATCATAAGGGATGGCGATCGGCTGCCTTTAAAACCTTTCCCTCGTTTTGGATACCTTTTTCTGCAATTCTTGCAAATTTGGAGAAAATAATGTGGGTTTTGGAAGAATTATGGGGATTTAAGTTTGTCATTGCAGATTTTGTTGCCAATCATGGTCTTGATCCTGTAACGCTATCATTTTTGGTACAGGACGGCAGATTAGTCATACTATTCTTCAAGGTCCCGTAGATGAAAAACAAGCACATGAACCTATGGTTTTATTTACATCTTTTTTAGGCTTCGGATGGGTCAAAGGTACGGTATGGAAAGTTTGAAGAAAATAACATGGACTTCACTTTAACTGAGGAACGTATTTAAGCGGCGGAATAGATAGCGTAAGCGCGTAGGCGCAATCTGGAGCAGCATTTTCACGCTCACAATTTGGTCAACACGGCTGCTTGCTCGTTCTGGAGCGCCTCATTTTCACGCTCAAAACGGCTCAAACTCGTTCAAGAGACACTTATTTTCACGTTCGACCGCTCGGATTTCCGTTTGGGAGCCCCTCCTTTTTTTCTTTTCCTACAGCGGCACGTACCTACCACAATTTGGGGCGAGACAGCCATATTATTCGCTCATACTCGCAATTAAATTCAGCGGAATTTGAAAATGGCTGCATTTGCAGAAATTTGCGTAGAATGAAAAATACTGAACCACATTTTTGATTCCGGTATCATTGTATTTTACGGAAGATGCTCATTTTAAATGATGTCAAAAATATATCAATTTTAGAACGTAAGCTACTGAAAATCCACTTCCCCCCCCCCCTTTTTTTTTGGGGGGGGGGAACACCCGGTATTAGACGTGAAAATACGCAGCGTTTCACAACCAGCCCTTACCCCCCTTTTTTTAACCTTGGAAGTGGCACACACACACACACACACACAATCTGATAAGTTTTCTGTTTTGTCACTCGATTAACCCCGGGAGTGATTCTTAAGCCGTCCCCCTTTTTTTAATCGTTAGATTACCACGTCATGCGTCACAATGTCCTCGTCACCAGAGGCCACAGAAATTTCTCAGAATGGGGTATGGGCTGCGGAACCGAGAGTTGGGGCCAATATCAATCACATTATTCTATTGATAATAATGAAGATCAAATTACTAATACTCTGCTTGTGCAGCTCCCAAACACTGAAACAATTTACCGTTAGAAATCAAGAAATCCCCAACTGTAGCAGTCTTTTTAAAACAAGACTCAAAACACCTCTTTTCATTTAACTATTAAGTGGTCATTATTTTCAAGCATATCAGTAACTCCTGCAGAGCAGATATTGTTATTTTTGATGTGATCAGTGTAAAAAAAAATCATTATTATCATATTATCATTAATGTCAGTCATGTGGTAATATTAATATAATAAAAAACAAATTTAGAGCATTGCAAACATCACTTATGAATACCAAGAAAGGGTGACATAGCAATATAAGCTATTAAGCAAATTTATTATGGACTGAGAGCCTCATGAAAAGAAAACATGACTTCACTAATGAAGTATTTAAATTACAAGTAAGACATTGCTGACACCTTCAACTGATTTGTTCAACTGGACTTGTGAAAATCACAGGGAGTGCAGTTTCGTGACTCATCCGTGTCACTTAACACCTCTGACCATGTTGACTGTCTACAGAGCATCCAACATTGATGAGTGAAAAGGGAGCTAAATGGTTTAAAGAGGAGTCTGAGAAGCTGCATTTTATGTGAACGCTAAAGACCACGTCTCATAATTCAAGATTCAAGATTCAAATTTATTTTCACTTCCAACAAATAAACAAAGAAATTATAATACATTGCATATGTACTGGATATTTGTAATACTTGCAGAATGTAATTTGACAAAGGACATAATTATGAAAATGAGAAGTAGATGGAAAAAAAGCAATTATATCCTTGTTGATTATATACATAAAGCGTATAATACAAGTCAACTAAGGATGAGGATGGAAGTGGAGGGTCCGACTAAGAAGCAAAGCTTGTACGATACAGGACCCTCAGAAAATACACAAGACAGCAATATAAAACAGAATAAAACGAATCAATGTCAACTGACATCAAGATGATTGGGAAGGGGAAAAGACAGAAAAGGAAAAAAAAAAAGAGAGTAAACAGGAAGAAAAGGGGGAAAACTACAGCACGTGCCATCATGGACGCAAGCAATCTGGATTCCATAATGTAAAATAAGTGATGAAATACAACCTGGATTGAATATAATGCAAAACATGTTTTTTATACATAACTATGTTGGTAAGAATGCAGGAGAAAGAGAGAATAGACACATCGATATATGCAGAACACTGACAGGAACATAATTACAAGGAGGACTTATGTAAAAACAGAATGATGACTTGACTGAGATAATAAAACGAAACTAACTCGGTTGGATGATGTAAGATTTCAATCAAAATATTTTTAATTTATTTTTGAAGGAGTTCAGAGATTGAACTGTTGTAATATTGTTGTGAAGTGAATTCCAATACTTTGAATGTGCTTTGAGCCAACAAAGTTCTCAGAAATGGCAAATGGAAGTAATTTGTTCGCCTTGTTGGGTAATCGCGAACGGATTGATTTTTTTGAAACATTATTTCGAGTATATTTGGAAGATTATTTTCGTTATAATTATGCATAAATTGTCCTACATTAAACAAATACAAATTGTTATTTTTCAATATTTTATGCTCATAAAAATAGTGGGTCAGTATGGGACAAAAATGCAGTATGACATATGATACGGAGTGATTTCTTTTGCAATACACCAAAAGTAATTTATCTAAAGATGTTTTATATGTACATGTTGATCCCCATAGCGCTCTCTGAGGGAGGAGCAGCTTTGGGAGCTCTCTCTCTCTCTCTACTTCTCTCTTTGAGGTATACCCATAATTTTGGGAGTGTGCAAAACATAACCAGTATTTTGGTTATGTATCCTGGAATCTGGTAGACAAAATATGGAGTCTGTTTCGCTGTAGTAGAGTGGAATTGCCCTTCAACTTGTTTCTCACTTGCTGGCTTGGACTGTCAATTACCTGAAGCAGCCATACTAGCTGTTGGTCAGTCATGCACACAAACTCTATTCATCGTCGGTACATTTTTCTATGAAGCTGGACCTTCGCCAGTGAAAGTGGTGCTTTGACTGTCTTCTGTGGTGCTGTGATTATCGTCTGTTCATTCACTGCATTTGACAATGGGATTCCTTAGCTGGTTGCTGGAACTACTCCTGTTGTGTAGCCTGTCCACTGAGGCGGATCCCTACAAAACAACCTTAACCTCTTCACATGGCAATTCTGGGAACAATAGATCAAAGCCGGTCATAAAGTACAACGGAAAGAGAATCTGCTACTACAGTAATGCTACTGCAACTTTCAATATATCATTACTGGTTGCCGGAGATATTGAGGCAAACCCTGGCCCAGATCGAATAGACAGAAAGGAGTGTGAAAACGGCAACAATGAGTCAGACACATTGCACAGGAGACAGTACAGCAGAGCAGCTCTTCTTGATCTCAACCATAATGGCTATGTCTCCTCGCATGTTTGGGCTACTGTGAAGTCACTTGGTAACAGTGTCAAGAAGCCTACAATTAGAGGCACCAGATGCGGTGTCAAAAGGAAGAAGAAAGTGAATACTCCACCAAGCCGTCCTTGCTTCTCAACAACGTGTAAAAGACCCATCGGTAAAGATGACAGGAAGAGAAACTACACACTGTGCCTCATTAACGCACAGTCTGTCAGTAACAAGGCTGATTTTCTGGCCGACTACTTCACTGAACGTGATTTTGATATTTTGTGTTTGACAGAGACTTGGTTGTCCATGAAGAAAAACACAGGAAAACTATAGCTGATCTTACAATTCCGGGTTTCAAATTCCGACATGCTCCCCGTCTACATCGTGCTGGAGGAGGAGTAGCTGTTATCCATCGAGAGTCAGTAGACTTGGTGACTTTGTCGACTCACGCTTTCCCCAGCTTTGAGAGTATGTGTTGCGACTTTACACCTCACCACAATTCTTCAGTCTCCATTAAGTTGATTGTGATTTAAAAGCCACCATACAGTCGAAAAAATAAAACAACATCATCAATGTTTCTTCAGGACTTTGCTGATTACTTGTCTGTGTTATCTGCATCCCCTTCAAAGCTTGTGATTGTCGGCGACTTCAATTTTCACTGGGACAATCAATCCAATGCAGATACCAAGAAATTTGCAGAAATCATTAAATCTCATGATCTTCTTCAACATGTATGTGAGTCCACACACATCAGCGGACATATTTTAGACTATGTCTTATCCAGAACGGATGAGGATGCTATCAGGTCAGTAGAGGTCTCCTCTTTTCTCAGTGATCATGCAGCCGTGCACTGTGATCTTCATATGTCTAAACCTGCAGTTGGTCGTAAGGAGATAGTATATTGCAAATTGAAGACAATACACCATGAGGCCCTTGCTGAAGACTTGGAGTCATCTGACCTTATTCGTAAACCCGAAACTGACATCGACAAGCTCGCTGATCAGTATGACAGAACATTATCAACTATTCTGGATATACACGCACCCATTAAACGATGTGTTGTTGCCACACGTCCACCAAACCCATGGTATTCAGAAGCGATCACAGAAGCAAAGAAGCTGAGGAGGAGACTAGAAAGGAAATGGAGAAAGACAAGACTTGAAGTAGATAGACAGTGTTTCAGAGATCAACGTCTGATTGTCTTGGACATGATAAAGAAGGCAAAAGCATCATTCTACGAGAAGCAGATCTCTGACTGTGTCAGTCAGAGAGATGTCTATAAAGTAATAGACAAGATGCTTCATTATCGCAATAAATCTATCCTTCCAACACATCGTAGTGACCAAGAGCTGGCAGAGAAGTTTATCAGGTATTTTTCAACAAAGATACAAGACATTCGAGCAACACTTGATGCTGAAGTGCTGACTGGTGGAAATCTTACTACAGCTCATTCTACTGAGAAAGACCACACGCTCAACAGCTTTGACTTGGCATCGGAGGAAGAAGTGAGAAAGATTATAGCTGGTTCCCCGTCTTCTTCTAGCTCACAAGATCCAGTTCCTCCATGGATTTTGAAAAGACACTTACATCTTCGTCTCCCAAGCATTACACTGATGGTGAATAGATCGCTTGAAACAGGCATCTTCCCCAGCTCATTCAAACAAGCTGTCGTTCGACCTCTCCTAAAGAAGCCCAGTTTAGACCCCGATACCCTCAATAGCTACAGACCAGTGTGCAATCTCAAGTTTATTTCAAAAGTTTTGGAAAGAGTCGTAGCCCAGCGTCTTCAAGAATATTTGGAACTGAATGATTTAAGTGAACCATTTCAATCTGCTTATAAGAGGCATCACAGCGCCGAGTCTGCCCTGATTAAAGTCCATAATGATATACATCAAGCACTTGACAAGAGGCAAGCTGTTTTCTTGGTGCTCCTTGATCTGTCAGCGGCTTTCGACACCATTGACAAGGACATTCTTATCACAAGGTTTCGTTCAATAGGTGTGAAAGGATCTGCTCTTGCATGGATATCTTCCTATTTGTGTAACCGTTCGCAGGCAGTCAGGATCAATGAGTGCATGTCATCCTCCGCTGAACTTCTGTATGGTGTCCCCCAAGGATCTGTTTTGGGCCCGTCATTCTTCAGCATTTATGCAAGTCCCCTCGCAGAGATCGCAAGGACCCATGGCATCCATATACATCTTTACGCTGATGACACCCAGCTGTACACCTCATTCGATCCATCCGATCCTTTAAGTGAGGCCTCTACCAGACATAGACTTGAAGCATGTATTGATGATATGAGGGCTTGGATGATACGGAACAAACTCAAAATAAATGATGACAAAAGTGAATTTATGATAATTGCATCAAAACATCTGGCAGCAAAGGTCCGTAGTCAATCATTACGAATTGGATGTGTCAATGTACAATCTGTGTGAAATTGTAGGAATCTGGGAGTTTATTTTGACCCCGAAATGTCAATGGAGACACACATTACAAACACATGTCGATCTGTATATTTGCAACTACGCAATATTCACAGTATCAGAAAATCCTTATCAAACAAAGCTGCAGCCTCTGTTATTCATTCGTATGTTATGTCTCGTATTGATTATGGAAATGCATTATTGTTCAAGGCTTCATCTTACCAACTGGCCAAACAACAGCGTGTTCAGAACTCTGCTGCTCGGGTCCTCAGTGGAACATCTCGCTTCTCCAGCATTACCCCAGTTCTAAAAAATCTTCACTGGCTACCAGTATCCAAAAGAATAGAGTTTAAAATTCTTCTTGATACATGGAAAGCAGTACATCTTCAGCTCCAAACTATTTGCAAAACCTTGTTTCAGAATACGTCCCTGGCAGAAATCTCCGTTCATGTAATAGTAAACAATTAACAGTTAAAAGAACAATCTCGACTCTCGGAGAAAAAGCCTTTGTTTCTGCAGCCCCATCTCTCTGGAACGCTCTTCCACTGAGGATCCGATCAGCAGAGATCATCGAAACATTTAAAAAGCTTCTGAAATCACATATGCTGGCATCTTGTTTTGATTGAATTTTCAACGAATTGTTCATTGGGTGTGTATCTCTATCGATCTCTTCTTCTTTTTCAACCTTCTTATCTACAATTATGACTACGATGTATGCTATTCTTTTTTACGTCCCTCTGCGCCTCAGAATAGGATATCAGATCGAAGGCGCATTACAAATGCTGTACTTATTATTACTATTATTATTACTTCCCCACGCGAGAATACCGTAATTTAGATCTGACAATATTAAGGATGAATATAATACAAGCAGGGACGACAAAGGAAAACAAAACTTAAGCTTATTAATCATACCAATATTACGTGAAATAATTTTACATATACTGTCAATATGAAATTTTTAGTGGAAAAGTGAGCAAAGAAAATGGGATTCCATCGGGATTCGAACCCGAGACCTCCGGATTGCTAGACCGGTGCTCTACCGACTGAGCTATAGAAAGCCCTAGTACAGTGTTCGTCCCAGAAACCCTTAATTCTCAATGCTCGGGTGGTCAGAAGCTATAGCAGTGTGTTTGTGTGTGACACACACGCACACACTTGAACCTGGCATAAACCCGAAGGATAATTCAACTTGGGGATAAATGCGAGGGATCACCGAAGTTATACAGCTTTTTGAGTTTGTAACAAATAAGGACAGAATAAACTGACCAGAAAGAATATAAATTATTAGTGGAAAAGTGAGCAAAGAAAATGGGATTCCATCGGGATTCGAACCCGAGACCTCCGGATTGCTAGACCGGTGCTCTACCGACTGAGCTATAGAAAGCCCTAGTACAGTGTTCGTCCCAGAAACCCTTAATTCTCAATGCTCGGGTGGTCAGAAGCTTGTCAACTGTTATTCCAAGAAATATTACATGGGAAACATTTTCGAGTGGAGTACCATCTTAAACAATGTCAACAGGTAATGCTTCAGTAGAATTACTAAAAAGCATATATTTTGTTTTTTCAAGATTAAGAGATAACTTATTTGCTTTTATCCACTTGGCAACATTGTTTAATTCTAAATTCATTGTATTAGCAAGGGTAAGAAGATTATTGTGCGAAAAAAAAATAAATTTGAATCATCTGCAAAGAGAATGAAAGAAAGAACATCTGATGATCTACAAAAAATCATTTATGTAAACATCAAACAACAGTGGACCCAATAAACTTCCCTGTGGCACCCCACATTTAACATTTAACATTTGTGAATTACAACCATTTAGAGAGACATTTTGTTTCCTGTTCATGAGGTAGCTCCTGAACCATTCTAAGGCCTTCCCACGCACTCCATAATGATGTCAAAGAACGGGGACATCGACTCAACCATCAACTCAGATGAGTCAGTCAGCTGTTCTCTTCATGAATTTCACAAGTTCAGTTTGAAAGAAGTAATTGCCTCGTGTTTATTGTATGAATGTTTTTAATCTGTACATCGATATGCAAATTATTAAGGTTACATGTGTACCTATAGCAAAACATGAAACCAAATACAACGAACAAAATGAAGTGTTTAACAGCAATAGGAAAGAACTGTGAAATCAGCCGAACGATTGCAATGCTAATCTTCTATTTCTGATTATCACCTTGATGGCAGCTTCAGTTGGTGGCAGCATTTCAATTAATGCCAGGTGTCCATTTGCTGGCATAAGGCTAATCTGGCGGTAGTACAGGGAAACCGGTTGTTCCCCCGGTTGCCATCGCACAGTATGAACCATCAGGCGGTGAAATAAGCCATCTTAATGTAAAACGTAAGACAAGGACAATATCATGGTGTTGATTTTGCGTTCTTGAAAATAGTTTGACTTTACCACCATTTCCATCGTACAAAATAAAAACAAACAAACAAACAGACAAACAAACAAACAAACAAAATCACTAAACATTATTTTTGGGTGCACTATTTTCTCCTTCAATCATTTTCTATACAGAGAGATTTGAAAGATAATCTGTCCGACGTCAATGAACCACACCGATATGTTTGAGCAAATTTACTTTATTTTTTTTTCTCCCTCCCCTGAAGTGCCTGCAACATGGGAAATTAGGTAGAACCAATGAAATAGTCAAAAAAGTTTTGACATATTACTTCTGTCAGGAAATTTACGGAGCTTACCTGGCAAGAAACCTTGAAAATCCACGAAACATTTTAACGTTATCTTCTTCTTGATAGCTTCCATGTCTTTCGGAGAGATAGTCAGTTTGAACCTGGACGGGACATAGTACTGCTTCTACAAGCAAAGAACGTAGAACTTAATTACCAAAACATAATGAGGAGCACTCTGCCATGGTTTCAACAAAAACATTTTTAACTTCCCTAATCAAACGTAAATCCTCTGCATTAAGTAAATTGATTGCAAATATGTTACATAAACAAGTTACTCTTGATATCAACCACTGATAGCGTAGTAGATGATCACTAAAGTAGAAATACTTTCGTGTGATTTTCCACGTCAACAATAAATATGACCATCATGAATCCTGTTCGAATCCTGCTCGAGTATGTTCGCCCATGATTTGTTATCATGGCTACCATAGGTTTTCCCGGTCAATTTCATGCTTTTGTCATTCAGCTCCTATTCCGAGCGTTCGATTTCACGCATCTCACGCTCGCAGCACTGAATCAGCAATCCAGTCATTCGAATTCTATAGCCATGTTTAGACGTATTTCTAGTTGAAGTAACATTTTATGGCACAGCAATTAAAATTCTAATTGATGATAATCTTATCACGACCCTGTGTCCACACGACGGTCGTGAAAGAAACTCCTTCGCGAAGATCACCGTGGAGGGTCAGAGTAGCTTCCGGAAGTGATAGCGCCGCGCACGTAGACCATACGGTTATTTTTTTTTTTACAAGCGGCATTTGTCTTCCCCATTCTTGTTGATAAGAATTTCTGAGCGCCATACTTCCATAGCTTCTTCGTCGCGATCGGCTAGGTTAGAATTGTACTTCACGTACACGTGCGCACGTGTACTCGAAAAATGTCATTGCAATTTGACCCCGGAAGTATTACAAAGGTCGCAAGGCATGTAAGGTCATAGATATACTCCGAGGGCTTGTCCACACGGGCATTTACCTGTTTACTCCGACCGGCTAGTTGTGGTAGCGAGATACTCCTGAGAAAACTCAGGATGTCTTGGTCGGAGAAAAAAGTCGTGGTAAGTTCCCTCGACCGTAGAAAGATACCACGACTTTGTTCAGTCTGGCACTACTCCCACCTTTCCTCCGACCCTTCCTCCTATATAAGTTACTCAGAATAAAACTGCCTTCGTCTGAACACAGCTATTATCGGAGCATTCAAATTCACTGTCGGAACATTAAAATTCACTGTCGGAACATTCAAATTCACTGTCTGAGCATTCCAATTCATTTTCGGAGCATTTAGATTTAAGAAAGGAGCACGCATTTCAGCAATGAGCATTCAAATTCAGGTCAAGCTGGCGACGGAATATCGTCGGTCTTTCCAATTCGTGAATAGGCAACCATGTTTCAAATAACTGCATTCAATTTAGAAGAAATCCAGAATGAAGTTAAGTTTGGGGCCGTGTATGTGTGTCTATAGCCATGTGCAGACGTATTTCTGGTCGGAGTAAAACTTATGGCACAGCAATTAAAGTTCCAATTAATATACTTATCTTACCACGATCATGTGTCCACACGACGGTCGTGGGAAGAAACTCTAACATAGCCTTCGCGTGGATCACCGTGGAGGGTCCGCGTAATTTCCGGAAGTGGCGCGCGCGACCATACGAATGTTTGTTTGTTTGTTTGTTTGTTTGTTTGTTTTACCAGCTGCATTTGTCTTCTCCACTCTTGTTGATGAGAATTTCTGAGCGCTATCTTCTTTGTCGCGATCGCCTAGTATAGAATGGTTCTGCACGCACACGAGCGCACGTGTACTCACAAAATGTCAACATTGGGATTTGACCCCGGAAGTTTTACCTAGGTCGTAAGGTGTGTGAGGTCATAGATACTCCGCGGGCTTGTCCGCACGGGCAATTTACTCCGAACGGCTAGTCGTGGTAGCGAGATACTCCTGAAAAAACAAAACAAAACAAAACAAAAAACAAAAAACAAAAAACACCTCAGGAGTGTCTTGGTCGGAAGAAGAGGTCGTTGTAAGTTTCCCCGACCGCAGGAAGTTACCACGACCTTGTTCTGACGGGCACTACTCCGACGTTTCCTCCGACCAAGACCGCCTCTGTCTGAACGCAGCTTTTCTCATTTAGTTTCGAATATATCGGGATTTATAATTTAGATTGTTTAGTTCGCAGTAGAGGTTCATCTGTTCATTGAAAATTTGAACTAGGGCTTCACTAAAAGGAATATACAGGCACATGTCACTCGGATAGCACATGAAATGGAGGTTCCGTGTGCAAGTGAGTCACAACTCACGCGCGTAAAAGATCCCACTTCATTTATTCATCGCAAAAAGCAGGATGTTTAACCCGGTGAAGTGGTCCCATCTAAAATATCTAAGTGGACGCCATAGAAGATCAGCTATTGCAGCTATAGATGGGCTATCCAGCCATCTTCTTACATGGAAAACGAAACAAACAAACATTAGGCATAACATAGGCCTGCAGATGAGCATAATACGTTGAAAAATGACAACATTAACATTGTATGCATCTTGTTTGTTGTTTATTGCTATCATATTGGTTTACTTTTGCAGGACTTTGTGAGATCATTGCGTGTCAGTTTGTCTCTGAATTTATGCTTTGTCATTATGTGGTTAGTATTGGGGCGTTGTCAACATGCAGTATCATCAAGAAATATGATTAGATTTTCGATGTGTTGTTTGGATGCACTGCAGATTGGACCTTACAGTTCAGAATTTACTGAGATCAAAATCAAAGAATACATACACAGGGAACAATGTAAAACCTTTACACAATCATAAATACACTGTATCCAAGCCTTCATTGGTCGTGTATGCCCTTTCTCCTTTCTTTAAAAAGTCTACTCCATTTTCCTCTGTAAATTGATTGCACGAAGTTGGAACCTGATCGCCTGAAAATGAAATTGAATATTCCAAACAAAGCGCATTGCTACTATCACATGACTGTCGCGTGAAATTTAATGCACGGGTAGGAAATGGAATGCTCGCATTTGGAAATTGAACGCCCAATCGTGAATTTGACTTGACGAAAACGAAACAGAACTCCCATAAATGAAATTGACCGCTTGGAACATTTTCGCGTGCGTTCGCTGTGTGAATTCTCGCTATGTGATAGCCAATACGCAAAAAAAAAGAAGTTCGCGGATGTAGTCTTTACGTCAAGATGTAGTGCACTTCCGGGACTCGGCCACTTCCCCTGCGGGGCTTATTTTGCACAGCCGTAGCGTGCGTGTACGTGTACCTACATAATTACCGCCGTGCCGGCCACGGATAGGCGCCAGTACCCGATCCAGCAGGCCTTTGATAATAATTATGATAGCTAGCCCCCGCATTTTCCCTACTAGGCCTTGCATGCATACAAGCTAGACACCGGTACTGCTTGATCATAACGATCGACTTGTACATTAGTCATCTATGCATACCCCCGGATAACGTTGAAAATGCTGCACCCACCTGGATATCGTCATGGAAGATCCTTTTCAAAACTTCAAGAGAATTACTGTTCCCCAGCTGAAAGCGGTTTTTTTTTTTGGTATTGTTTTTGATGGAAAGCCTTGTCATGGAAAATTACGCAAGCCTGATCTCGAATCACACACGCAGTGGAGTCACCCGGAAACTCAACCCACGTCAGGTCAACACATGGCAGCTTCGTAGTAACTACAAATAGTCGTATTTACAGCAATTTCTTTAGAATGGAAAAAAATCATATAGTAATAATAAACGCTAAAATTCAAGTCGAGGAAACAGTAAGTACACGACAGGATACTGTCGGCCGGCTGTTCTATAGCTGTTAGCTGTATGTAAAGAGCATTCGCGTATCACGCGCGTACAAGCGGAAGTGACTTGGTTCCCAAACTATCCCATAATGCACCGTAAATGACGCTTAAATCACGCATCCAGGTAATTTTTGCGTCATTGGCGGTAGCGAAAATTTGAATTGGAATGACAAAAGTACGAATTTGACCGGGAAAACGTATTATTAAAACACTAATCCATTCAGTGCTAATTACGTTGATGTAGGGCAATCTACAGATGCAATGAAAACATCTCGACGGAAAAAAGGCATGCATTTGACAAATACTGATCTGTTGTCAATTCTTCTGGCGACAATTGCTCCACTGCTCCACTTGGAAGGAGAGGAATGCGCATCAACATCCTTCCCTCAAGTCCAAAACCTGGCACTTCGTATTTCGTGAACTTAAATGATTCCCAAGTTAATGATTACTATGACAAATTTTCGTCTAATAAAGTCGTCACAATGAATACATCGTTTCCTTGAGAGACATGGGTTATATTGGTTGCTATAGTACTAAGTCCTGGCTTGTGACAGTATTACGGTGTTTGTTGTTGTCGTTGCTAGCGGTGGTGGTGGTGATGATTATAACATCCACTAACCACTGAATGTTATGATTCTGTCATTATCACCCCATCCACATTGTATGTCCGGTTTCCCCTCTCATAACACTCCTCATCAATCACGTGTCAGCACACATTCCACTGTTATGACTGTCTAACCACTGCGTCTTGATCAAAGATCTCACACACTGACCAATTTCCAAGTAGACTATAACCACTGCACCTCGCCTCTCATCACAACATTAACACAATTGTACCTCTATGCAGCTGATAGTACACACATGTAATATATTCAAGGTTTCTCGGATAAAGATAACTTACCCTCCGAAGTACAACCGAGTAAAGTTCCTGTTTATCAATGTCTATTGCCTATGAGTATGTAGCTACTCAAAAGTATAATATACAACGACACACCACATAATGTATCCCCCCCAAAAAAAAAACAAAACAAAACAACAACAACTTACAATGATGATGATGTCGTTGTTATTGTTCGTCATTCATGGAGAAAAAAAAAAGAGTGGCAGGGGAGATGGGAAAATGAAAGAAGGAAACGCGTTGTAAGTGAAATGTATACTTTAAACTTTTTTTAACGCTCTCCACATAACTAATTACAGACGAATGGACGGACTACGGACAATCCAAAAACATAATGCCTCCGGCGACACTTCGCGGCGGAAGCTTAAAAAAAAAAATACGCACGCCGGACGATGAGGGATCGCAATAGTTCGCCTAAGCCTTTGGCTCAAGTTACCTCAAAACGTGGTCCTTCTGCGTTCTGACGTGGACAATAGGTATAGGCTTGGTAATTGCACATTTACTTGACTCCCTCAAAGTTTATTCCTATTTATGTAATTTTGTTCCTTTTTTTATTGCGTGTGTGCGTGTTCTGGCCAAGAAAGTTGTTAAGCCGTGGCAACCATAAACTGACAACCAGGTCGGTCAAATTTTGCATATTTTTTCTGTTCCCATTTCATTTAACAGCATTACAGTGTATGAAATGGGTGTTTCTTGGCTGAAATTTGTTGAAGGAGCAAAATTATTGTGGTCCTGGAAAGTTTTTTCTTATTATTTCTTTTGTTTTTATGTGACAAAGGCATAAAACAATAAATGTGACCGTGCACCTCAAAACAAACATAAAGTCGCACACACTGATTTTGCGTGAGGACTGAAAATAAGTGAAATGGGTCAACTTAGCCGAACTTGACTTTTTCATATTTTCTAAAAGAGCGGGTCTTCTTTTACATTATGCTAAAATTTGGTATCATAAAACGGGCAGGAAAGTGTGTTTTTTTAGCAGTTTATCTCGAACATTTTTGGTAAAATAGTGTGATTAGGTGTGTCTTTAGAATCCCTTTTTCATTTCTGAAAAACCTTGTCCACACTCTTCACTTTCAACTCTAATAACTTTTGAAAGGATAGTGCTACTGCTTTGAAAGTTGGGATTGATTATGGACAAAATGTGTTAATGAGGCATGCTTAATTTCAGTTTAATCTTATAATCCCTTCATTGTTGTTACTCTGGCGGTTTACTTCCTGTTTTTTGTCCCATTCATCGCACAGCCAGCACGGTTTGGTAAAGATTAAGTGCTTGAATAGACACTGTACTTCAGAGCCTCTTTTCTCAGTTCACACTTTTCCTGAGTTTGTGCTTTCTTTCCAATATTTAGATAGATTAGGAGATTCCATTTGATTTGAGTTATACATCATTTTAAAGCTTAAAGTCTGTTCTTTCAGAATATGGTCTTAACTAAAAATTCATGTCTGGCGACTTTGTGTTTGTTTTGAGGTGCAGGGTCACAAATATAAAAGAGATAATTGAAACAATGATATTTCTAAAGATTGCCCTTCTATTTTGTGTTATTTTGATTCCCTCACCCAAGTTATGCTTCTAATATCATTAGTTTATCACATTATCGATTTGAAATCTCAAAATTCCACTATTATGCAAACATGAAATGTCATAATTATACATGTACCCATCCCAAACATTTCATCTAAGGTCTCATAATGTATCATTATGTTGACATGAATAGCGCCCCCATGTGGTGACCTTGAGAAATTTCAACCATAACAAATAATTAGATTCTACTTCATTTGTGACAAATATGAAGATGATTGGTCTATAATAAGGCATATATAATGGGGATAAAGAAATTATACAGAAAAATCATGTTTTTAGCATATTTCCTATGTATTTCTTTATATAATGGTAAACAGCGCCCTCCATGGGTGACCTTGAGAAAATTCAAATGTACGGTCATGTAGAGCATGAGTTACTCTACCCATGTGCCAAATATGATGATGATACATCAAATAATAAAAAAAAGTTATATGGGGGGGCACAATGTGCCCCCCCCCCCCCCCCCTTGGGCCTGCGAGGGGTCAAAATAGCTTGGGCTTAATAGGGTTAAGCATTTAGAAAGGAATCAAAAGGCCGACACCAGGGACATGCGCTGCCGGACTGTTGACAAAATGTATCTACTACGAATATGAATGAGAACCACTTTCTACATGAAAAAAAAAACCCAACAGGGATGAAATTCTATTTAAAAAGTAAGTGTGGCCGATTCGTTTTAACGAAGACCCACGATAATTCAAGATATTGCAAGAGATACTGTAGATACCGTAATACAATTATGTACCACATTATCGTCTGTATACACTCTTTTTTTTTTCTTAAATTGTCTTCATAAACAAAACCTTTTTATTGCATAAGGGTATACAGAGACATATCTATCACAAACTACTCATAATCTCGGATCAAGATCGATTTTTTAAAGAAATTCAAGCAACCGTCATTTGTTTGTGCTCCATGCGTGAAACGTATATTTCGGTATCTGATGGTCATGCGGATATCAAGAGTTCCATCAAGTTTTAGACATCTGCCTTGAAACATTTCTTTTCGTGTTTGTATTTTTTATTTGCGCTTTTGATAACCGGACGATATTGTGCACCTGAAGAAGTGCTTGCTCATCCCTGCAGATTAAATAGAGTTTGGATCATGTTTTCCTAAATTATTCATCATAGCAGTCTTTGAATGCCTTATATTTGCGTGCCGTCATTAATTTCTAGTGTATCCGGTAACATCGCTCCAGCCACGGCTATTTATTTCACTTAACTTCAGAACATTTGAGAAATAGGAAACCCGTGGAAAGGGTAAACAGGAATGTGGTAACAACTTCGATTAATTGTGTACACAAAAATTACCAAAATTAAATGTTTCTGTTATCAAAGAGTAAAACAAGATATTATTCTGGAATAACTTTATATTTAATGACCGGTTGGATACATCAGAATATGAGACAGTACTGTGACGAGATTGCGTTTGAATGACAAACTAGAAAATCAAAAATTATGTTGGCTGTTTAGGAAAGGTTCCCCGAAAACATTAACGAAACTTCAAAATGTCCTGAGTCCCTTGTTTTCATCCAATTTTGATCAATTATTATTTCTTATTGTTGTGCTCATATATGTGACTGTGCACCTCAAAACGAACATAAAGTCGCACACACTGATTTTGCGTGAGGACTGAAAATAAGTGAAATGGGTCAACCTAGCCGAACTTGACTTTTTCATATTTTCTGAAAGAGCGGGTCTTCTTTTACATCATGCTAAAATTTGGTATCACGAAACGGGCAGGAAAGTGTGTTTTTAGCAGTTTATCTCGAACATTTTGGGTAGAATAGTGTGATTAGGTGTGTCTTTACAATCCCTTGATCATTTCTGAAAAAAACCTTGTCCACACTCTTCACTTTCAACTCTAATAACTTTTGAAAGGATAGTGCTACAGCTTTAAAAGTTGGCATAAATTATGGACAGAATGTGTTAATGAGGCATATCTAATTTCAGTTTAATCTGATAATCCCTTCATTGTTGTTACTCTGGTGGTTTACTTCCTCTTTTTTGTCCCATTCATCGCACAGCCAACACGGTTAGGTAAAGGTTAAGCGCTTGAATAGACGCTGTACTTCAGAACCTCTTTTCTCAGTTCACACTTTTCCTGAGTTTGTGCTTTCTTTCCAATATTTAGATAGGCTAGGAGAGTCCATTTGATTTGAGTTATACATCATTTTGAAGCTTAAAGTCTGCTCTTTCAGAATATGGTATTAACTGAAAATTATATGTGACACTGCACCTCACAACAAACAAAAAGTCGCCAGACATGAATTCTTAGTTAAGACCATATTCTGAAAGAACCAGACTTTAAGCTTTGAAATGATGTAAAACTCAAATCAAATGAACTCTCCTAACCTATCTAAATATTAGAAAGAAAGCCCACACTCAGGAAAAATGTGAACTGAGAAAAGAGGCTCTGAAGTATAGTGTCTATTCAAGCGCTTAATCTTTACAAACCGTGCTGGCTGTGCGATGAATGGGACAAAAAACAGGAAGTAAACCACCAGAGTAACAACAATGAAGGGATTATCAAATTAAAGTGACATTAAATATGCCTCATTAAAACGTTCTGTCCATAATTAATGCCAACTTTCAAAGCAGTAGGACTATCCTTTCAAAAGTTATTAGAGTTGAAAGTGAAGAGTGTGGATAAGGTTCTTCAGAAATGAAAAAGGGATTCTAAAGACACACCTAATCACACTATTCTACCAAAAATGTTCGAGATAAACTGCTAAAAAACACACTTTCCTGTCCGTTTTATGATACCAAATTTTAGCTTAATGTAAAAGAAGACCCGCTCTTTCAGAAAATATGAAAAAGTCAAGTTCGGCTAGGTTGACCTATTTCACTTATTTTCAGTCCTCACGCTAAATCAGTGTGTGCGACTTTATGTTCGTTTTGAGGTGCACGGTCGCATATACTCCTTCCTTCCAGACCACCTTGCAACTGCACTGGAATTTCCGCGTCATTAGTCTGCCACCAGCAGGCGAGATGTTTATGGAAAGACTTACCAGCGATTCACCATGGCTCCTGGTTCT
This sequence comes from Diadema antillarum, assembly GCF_040938485.1. Classification (NCBI taxonomy): domain Eukaryota; kingdom Metazoa; phylum Echinodermata; class Echinoidea; order Diadematoida; family Diadematidae; genus Diadema; species Diadema antillarum. The sequence goes on from NW_027272722.1 coordinate 24,124, forward strand.
CTCGTGTTTCCCGGGCGGAGCTTCGCAGATGAGGTCAAACATTTCCATGAGTTTGACCAAGAAGTCCCTCTCCTTCACCGAGAAGTCCTCCCACATGGAATTGATAAGGCGCTGTTCAAGTATCCCTTTATCCTCTAGCCTGGTCCAAGCATCGCTGACAGTGCGGTCCTTCCAGCGGCAAAACGACATAAGAAAAGCGAAATTTCACTTGTGTCAATCTTCACTTAAACGTAATTAATGAGACTAACACATCGATTAGTCACATAGGGCGGGTATATACCAAGATCGTTACTCATTATGCTGCATAATGGAGTCATACTCCCACATATTGACTATTATCTTCTCAGCACCTCATTGCTAAATTACAACGCCTTCAAAATGGGTTCGCCGGTGTGGTAGATGCAAATCAAACTCGTCGTCAGTGTTTCAAAGAGTGTGTCTGTACTTGTCATGTATAAAGCCTTGAATGACCTCACTCCAGTAGATTCACTAGTATTAAAGAACGCTCTAGATATGAAGAGTTTGTTCGCAAAAACCGATTTTGTGTAATGATGTATTATTTGATAATGATTGTATCTGTTTTACATTGATATAGCTGATTCTGGGTGCATGCACTGGTCGGGGAGGAAGGTCTCGAGCCTCGGTGATTAAGTTTGCCTTTTCCTCCCCTGGCAACCAGCAGCATGCACCTGGAACCACCACAATTTTTATATCATGTATTTACGATTTTCTGTTTGTATTTTATGTCAGCTTGTATTGTACATTGTATATTGAATTGCCGAATAAATAATGATAATAATAATAAAGTCCATATTTGTCAAATGGAGATATATTGCGATTAAAGGTCAAGAAAAATAAAAAGAATAATAAGAAAATGTTTGCTTCTTTTGACCATAACTTCAAAAATGTACCTTTATTATGTAGTGACCAATATCCCGATTAAAAGATATTATTTTGTACTTTATGACAGAGACCGTAATTCAAAAAGTTCAGAAATGGACTTATCGGTTTTTGAGAACAAACTCTTCATATCTACAATACACGATTTTATTTGTCCATTGTATATCCCCTAAACCCAAAACTGAGTGTAGTATACAAATATACTTGGCCTTGAGAGTTTCTTGTTAAAACTATGGGCAGACTGGATGTGACTCCAAACTAGTACTATTCACTGAGGGGCCCAGCCACAAAGTGAATAGCACTAGTTTGGAGTCACCGAGGCCCATAGTTTCAACAAGAAACTGGAAACTAGGCAAAGTATATTTGTTTTATATTTTGGATCAAAAATTTGAATAAAAAGTGAAAATCATTATAATGAAGTATAGGCGTAGCCGCACTGCGGCGGCAGCGCAGCGCCTGCAATACGCAACAGTGCGAGAGATCGGAAATTGAAAAAACGTAGTAGCCGTGGCACCGCCAGAGTTGCACGTCGCATGTATACAAGCGCTTGTGTGGCCGCTGCAAACCTGAACACTAGAATTCGGGACCGGTGTGGTAGGAAGTAATGTCCGTCCGGAAATAGACTCCGGGGGAACTTATTTCCGGGTTCGAATTTAGGAAATAGTATCCTAGGACCAAATATCCGTTTCGCAAGGACCTAATCGCCGCCGAGGGGGATCGAATCGCCGGGTTTGTACGAAGAAGCCTATTCGGGGGACCAAATCGCCGCTGAGGAGGTCGAATGGGCGGATTTATACGCAAATTCGGGGGGACCAAATCGCCGCCGAGAAAGGACTTGATCGGTGGGTTTAGAAGAACCAAGGAGCTATAGTAATAGTTCCTTAGAAGAACAAGCCTACTATTATACTGTAGTATTCGCTAACGTCAAAGTGCAAGGGACTTAAATCAGCAGGTCAGAAGGATGATTTGCCGCTGAGGTGTTGTTATTTGATTGGTTTAGTGGATTCAAGAAATAATAATATAACTGTTCCATAATAGTCCCTTCATGGTGGGGTTATTGACAAATGTGATTCCTAGCAGTAGGCTACTTCAGAGTTAATGTTGGGAATTGGGCTCTTTTGGCATAGGGTTAGGTACGCTTAATAACAACCCCCCCCCCCCCCCCACAAACTAGTATGATTCTCAGTGCAAGACCAATTATTGGCATAAAAAAGGGAAATCATCACCTTTTCTCCATACATGCAATCTATCAGCTGTTTCTCGACAGAAATGACAAATCCAATAACACTAGTAACATCCTGCACTAACAAGAAGGTAATACCAGGGGCCGCAGAAAAGAAGTTGATGCTATTCAATCCTTTGTCGAAATTATCTCACAATATAGGCCTGTTATCATATTGTCTTATATTCTATATACAATGTTATATTCACCTCATTCTCTGTTGCCTGAGAAATTGAAATGTACATACTATGTTTTTGTCGAAAGACGAAATAAACTTTGAATGAATTAAATCCATTTTTTGACATACAAATTATGGGCAAAAAATATGCAAAGAAGGAGCTGCCATGTAGGGACCTACTTCTAAGGGCAATATAAATATCATATTGTCCATGAATGTTTTCACTATTTTTATTATTTTTTTTGCACTTCAGGTGTAGAAGTCAACGAAGTAGGAAATTTGTAAAGTATTTGCAAATAGGTTTCCCTTCTCTGCATGCTCCTGATCATATATACGGTATGATATCTTTTACCGCATAATCTGGACGAATCAGATCATGACCAAAGGATTATTCAATTCAATTTGATTCAATTCATCTATTTTCATTCTTCGTTTTCCAACAAACATAAAACAGAATAAATCAGGAATTACATCATGAACATAAACATTCGCCTCTGCAAGAGATGAAATAATACAGTTTAACATAAGAATGCATACTGGCAAAAATGCAAAGTTATGTTTTAGTTAAGAAAACAAATTGAGAGGTCCACTAACAAGCTTGTATACTGTTAACCACTCAAAGAATCTTATGAATTACTTATTTACACATACTTATCACAAATATAATTTACGACAGGACGGAACAAAACAGGAGAAACACAAGACGTCTTGACAGAATAGATGGAAAGACCGGAAGGAAAAAAAGAAAAAAGAGAATGCCTATACACGCTGAACAAGGGAAATGGAACAGGGAATTGGGGTGCTTCAGAGCTCACAGCTCACAGCTGTGGAAGTATCATTATAGCTAAATCATTGCGAAATAATGAATTTAGTGACTGACTGATTGATGGTGTATTGAACCCTGAGGTTGATGAGACCTAGCTATTAAAGAAAAAAGATATCAGAGAGGACTTAACAGAAAGAATTTCAACTTACACTTAAAATAATACAAAGATGAATATATATATATTTTTTTTTGCTTCACAGCTTAATGAATTCCAAAATCTGGCACCGGTGTAAATAAAATGTATTCTGAGCCAATAAAGTTCTCAGGAGGGGTAATTGAAACTCATCGATTGCCTAGTGGGATATTTATGAAAAAACTGGTTCCGTGGGAACATTGAATTGAAAATATTGGGAAGTGCATTTGTATTGTAATTAAACACAAAACTTGCCAAGATGAAAAAATAAAGGTACAAATCTTTGATTTTCAAAATCTTATATTTAGTGAATAATAGATCTGAATAAGAACGTGGCGGGATGCCACAAATAATACGAAGTGCTCGTTTTTTTTCTTTTGTAACAGTAGTTTATCTAGTATAGTTTGATGGGCACTACCCCATGCTAGGAGTCCGTAATCAAGATAAGGTAAAATTAGAGAAAATACAACCGCAACAAACAGGGTAATTTGATATGAAACTTGAGTCTATCAATGATATCAATATTAGTCGAAATTATGCGGCCTCCACGAAAGTTTATCGTCCATCGTGATACGTGCAGAGTCATCAGAAATAACCTATGCGTAAAGCTTCTGGAATTGCTAAAAAGCATATTGCTCGGTTTTCTGGAGATTAAGTGATAATTCAGTAGCTCTTATCCACTGAAACACTTTCTCTTCAATTCGGAATTACCGATTCGAACGAGAGTATCTGGATTTTTGCGAGAAAAGAAAATATTTGAGTCATCAGCAAAGAGTATAAATGAGAGTATGTCACATGATCTGCAAAAGCCATTAATGTAAATAACAAAAAGTAAAGGTCCTCTAACAAGCTACCCTGTGGATCCTATAATAGACTTGAGTTGTTCTCATTTAGAGTTATGTATTGTTTTCGATTTTGTAGGTAATTCCTGAATTACTCCAAGGCCTTCCCCCGTATTCAATAATAAGACAACATTTTGTGAAGTAAAATGTCATGATTAATTGTATCGAAGGCCTTGGAGAAGTTCAGGAAGATACCAATAAGATGAGAATGATTATAAATAGTATGCGCGGTGTGTGGTCAATAAACTTCAAATGGACATGAACGGTGCTGTGTTTCTGACGAAACCCAAATTGAGAATTTGTTAAGAAAATTCATTGTTCTTGTAAATATTATGAACCTAAGACCCTAAGATAATGAACTTAACCAGGGAGGTGTCTCACCTCCCTGACCTAACTATTATAGTGTTGATGAAGAATTCAATAAGTGAATACATGTATTTACAACATGCATCTTTTTCACTTCTGCCCTTGATAATAATAATAATAATAATAATAATAATAATAATAATAATAATAATACTAATAATGATAATCTCTTATATAACGCATTTCAGACTTGAAAAGAATTTCAATGCGCTTTACAAACAAAAAGGTACAACAAATAAGTTTCGAGCAGAGGATCGGAGACATCTAGTAGGCTTATTTTGATATGGGGTTATGAGTTCTGTAATGTAGTGCGGGGCTGTTCCGTGTAGTGCCTTGAAAGTAATGAGGAGGATCTTGTATTGAATACGATATCTTATAGGAAGCCAGTGCAGATCTTGAAGGATTATGTGTTCACGTTTCTTGGCAAGTGTAACAAGGCGGGCAGCGGAAGGTTGATAAATATTAGCACATGAGAAACGGCTCAAGGTTTATTCACCCCAACGCTTTATGGTACCATACCCAAGAAATAGCTCGAGCAAATCTTCGCTGACAAATAAAACGAAATTTAAGGTCCACAAAACGGGAATTTCACAAGCAGATATTGTACTCAAAAGCAATATGTAAATGCCTTCATTAAGTCTTCATCAAATTACCATTCAAAAGTATTACGGATTGTGGGAAAGACACAAAGAAACTGTATAAAGCTGTTATTGGTTTAACTTTTACCAAAATACCTCACTCATGATGATCAGACTGAGCTTGAAAATTGTTTTAATCAGAATTTTGTTGGTAGAATCCTGGCAATTCAACAGTCTTTCCAAACTTCCATCGTACAGTCAGATGGCATTGTCTGTGAGGCCAAGTAAGAATTGAGTGAGTTACAGTATGTCACTATAGATGGTATAGAACATTAACTTATTAATCAAGAACTCACCAAACAAATCACGTGAACTAAATACAATCCCAACAGACAGTGGCGTATCGGTGTGGGCAAGGGGGGCACTTGTCCCGGACGCCACTTCTTCGGGGCGACAAAAAACGAAAAAAAAAAAAAAAAAACGAAGAAGAAGAAGAAGAAGAAGAAGAAGAAAAAAAAACACCCTCGACCCGACCGGGGGGGGGGGGAGGGGCAGTAAACCAAATCAAATAAGATAAAAACAAAACATGATGATGACGCGGATAAAATGACAATGTATATTGTGTTCACACATGTCATTTTATATTAAACAGGCAAAATGTTTCACGTAGCAGCGGCTGCAATTTCTTTTATTCTGAAGAGATCGCCGATTGGATCAAAGGAGGGCGCCAACTGTTTCGAACATGGGGGGTGGGGGAGGGGCAAAAAAACAAAACAAAATAAGAACAAAACGTAATGATGACGCAGAAATATACAAATTTCGGCTCACTCGCTTGTACTAATTCAGAGGATTTTTTCAAGTCCTCTGTTTGTTGGTATAAATCGTTATCTATAACGCCGTCACTATTATTATTTTGACTAGAATTGTAAGATTTAATAAGCAAAAAAGACAAGAATTCCATGTTTTGTAAGCTGGAAAACAAAAATTTTCGGCTCGCTCGCCTAATATCTGTCATAAAAAATATAAGAACAAAACGTGATGATGACGCGGAAATAGGGCCTATGCAAATTGCAGCTCACTCGCGCGTACTAAGATGGAGTATTTTTTCAAGTCCTCAGTTTATTGGTATAAATCGTTATCTATAAGGCCGTCACTATATCTTGATTAGAATAAGCCAGTTCGTAATTACCTCATTTACACATTGGTACAAATGACCTTTCTTTTTTCTCTGCTGGTTAGGCACTTCACTCGTTTTCAAAGGGGGCATAATGCATAAGCGTGCCCGACGTAACAATTTATGGAATTCATGTTTTGTATTTGAATGCAATAACAGCCTATTTCCTTATAGCGATGATTGCGAAATAACAGTCTTGTTGTCAGGTGGATGTGCTGGCAAGCCTCATTTATATAAGGATCACATGAATAATTATTGCATCACGGACGCTTATCTCAATGAATTTACAAACCAAAATGCCTGTTGGTAAAAATGATCTTTTTCTGCTCATGCGCAGAGTGTGATTACGAACTGGTCTATTGTAAGATTAAATAAGCTGAAATGACAAGAATTCCATGTTTTATAAGCTGAAATACAAACATTTTCGGCTCGCTCGTTGCGCTCAATATCCAAAATTTATTACATTTAAATCACCCTCAAAAGACCTCAAAAGCATATGATATGAAAAAGCATAAAGTCTCTATCGGGATGGGGTTTAGGTTTAACACTTTTTCAGAAATTAGGAGCGCAGATTTTCGCGCTTGCCCAGGGCGCCGTTTTCCCTAGATACGCCACTGACAACTGATTTGGTTAAGAATTGTAGCACAGTTTTGGTATTATACCCGTTATTATAAGAATCACAAACATGCCAGCCTGAGATAAGGTGTATTCCCACAGGATTGTAAAAGAGTTGCTATTTATCAAAATTTAAGAAACAACAATAGGTTTGGAGTTTCTCTGAGACTACCGTCTAATCTCACTTTTATTCTTTTTGAGTAAACTGCTTGAAAGTTGTTGTTATCTGCAAGATTGGTTTTCTTTTATCCATTTAGATCTGCTATTTAGCCTGGTCGAATGATGTGGAAACACTGTTGGTCAATTTAACATACATTATTGTGCTCAGAGAATTATGGGAATATCACTGTTGTTATCATGCTTGATATGAGCTCAGCTCGTGGCACAGTAAATCACGCTATGCAGACTCAAAGGTTGAAATATTTGGGTATCGAGGAAACCGTACTTGATTAGTCCCATTTCTCTGAACAATCCCAGTGGTACGTCAGAATCACATTTGTTATTTTTCCCCTGGTCATAAAGCTACTGCACAAGTTTGGCAATGTTTGATGTACCAAAGCCAGGAAAGGGTATTGTTGGAAGCCCGCTATCTTTTTTACTTGTGCACAGTAAATCAGTGAAGTGTATTTCGCTAACATTGTAGTAGTTATCATTGTTATGCAGATGATATAAAACTCTTTGTGTCTTAAAACCTATACTACCTTTACCGTGTCATCCGCCAATGCAAAACTGTCTTGAAGAATGTTTCCCAGACCTGAAAATCTAGTTTGCATCCAATGACCTTAAACTGACTAATGGTAAAGCTTAATTTTTCTTATTTACTATTAGATTCAAATGACATGCTAAGTAAGAACGACTATCACGAGAGCGCCTTATGTTCACATTGCTAGCAATTTTACATCATTCCATCAAAAACAGTCCGTTATAGCTGTTATAGGGGTCCAGGAAATGTCTTTTCCAAATCATATTATTCAAGTTCAGCGGAGTATTAAATATCATGCAGTTGCATAATTTAAGTTTCATAAAAAAGATATTCTCTAAATCCGCAAAATGAATGCTTTTTCTTTTTTTTTTCTTTTTATATTTTCTCATTTGGATTTTTTTTTCGAATTTGCTGCTATGTAATCTCCACAGGGAGATGTTATAAAACCTCAACAATACCAAAATTATTCCTCCCGCCTGTCACAAAAAAAGTTTGATAACATATCACCAATCTTCCGTTCTTTACGTTGAAAAAAAAAAAAACATTTTTAAGATTCTGTTATTAGTACATCATTCAGTTCACTCTCTTTCCCCGCATACTTGCAAGTCTCTGTACGATTCCCAAATACACATTGAAGCGGAGACGAAGCCTATACGTTCTTCATGTGAGATGCACTGTCCATTCTAATACCAAGAAATTAACATGGATGGGGATCGCTCTCTCTCTCTCGGTCATAGGATCATGCAAACTGTAACATATTCCACTGCGCCAACTTCCATCTACAGGAACATTCAAATCTAAACTAGGGACGTATTACGTGTTGAGGATTACATATAACTGCAATCCATGATATATATATTTAAAAAAAATTCTTGTCAGGGATTATGTTTCCTTTTTTTTGTCATTTACTTCCCTGTTGTCATGTTTTGTACATGTAGGCCTAGGTAATGTGTGTATATTTTTCTTTCTTCCTTCCTTTTCAAAGCGCCTTTGGCACCAACATTGAATATGTGCGCCATACAGAATACACGTAGTGACTGCAGGTGTATTATCATTATTATTTTTTCCAAAATGAATTTCACGAAAGTCGTACCCATGGTGGCATTCAGAATGCAGACGTAGAACTTGTGAAACGTTGCATGGTAATGGGGATGGGGTTAACTTTGAACCCCCCCCCCCCCCCACCACCACCACCACCACAGTGTAAGCACCACTAAATAAAACAGAAACATACTCAAGTGATACAACGTGTACATACCAATAATAGGACGATTTTCTTGCCCAGCAAAAATAGGAATGTGTGGGACTGAGTGTTATGTAGAACGCAGCGACTTAAGTCACCAAGTAAGTTTGTTTGTTTGTTTGTTTGTTTGCTTTTATTTCTGCATTCAATCAGATGCAATTTGAATGCAAACTTCAAAAAGTACAAAGACAAAGAATAACAAGTGCAGTGAAATAAATCGATAACAGTACATAAATAGATTCACATAGGTGATTGCATTGAGCAATGTAGATACACAGTAACATAAAATAAAATATACAGTATTTTTCAGTAAACAACAGAGATAATTGAATGCAGGAGACCACCATCATAAGCGATTAAGCTTGAAATGGATGGAGGCCTCATAAAATGACTATCCAACGACATAACTCTCTTGGAGGAAGGTGATCAGGTGAGTGCAGTGCAGTTGCAGGTGAGAGTGCAAGATGCAGTTGAAGGAAGAAAATAGAGATTGACAATAAGATGACAATCTATACTATAAATATTTGTTAGCTCAATTGGTTTGGAGAATATAATTGTATCAAATATCGTTTAAGTGAAGCTTTCAAAGAATAAATACTTGAACAAGACTTTATATTATCCGGGAGATTATTCCAAATATCCGGACCCGAATGTCTTATAGATTTATGTGTCACTAATAATTTGGGATTCAAAAGGTGGAAATTTCTACATATACGAGTAGGGTACGAATGGACAGAAGTATTGAACCTAAACATGTTATCAAACGATGATGGAAGTTGATGATGTATATATTTGAACATAATTACTGCTACTTGAATAATATTCAAATCAAAAACCTTCAATGTTTTAAGCTCATGAAATAAAGAATCAGTATGAGCCAGAAAATGCGATCCTGTACAAATACGTATAACTTTCTTTTGTAATTTAAATATAGAATTTATTTTGGTAGAGCCGCAAGTACCCCATACAACATTGCAATAACTTATATATGGGAGAATTAAGGAATTATATAATAGAAATAAAGTTGAACGAGGAAGAAAGAACTTCAGCTTGGAAATTATCCCTATATTTCTAGAAAGACACGTTGTAACATGATGTAAATGCTCATTCCAAGTCAAACTTTCATCTATATATACTCCTAAATATTTTGAATTCATTTTCTTTTCTAATGGGATATCATCAATATTAATATGTATCAACGTATCTTCATTATGAGAATAAAGTTTGAAATGAATAAAATGAGTCTTTTTTATATTCAAAGAAAGTTTATTAGACTTAAACCAATTTGATACTTTACTAATTTCAATACTTAAAGTGTCATTTAAAATCTTAAGATCTTTATGAGAATAAAATATATTCGTATCATCAGCAAATAGAACAAAAGAGAGAAGAGAGGATGTATTTATGATATCATTAACATAAAGAAGGAATGGTAATGGGCCTAGAATTAAGCCTTGAGGAACACCACATTTAATTAAAAGGGGGTCAGATTCACAACCATTAAAAATAACATATTGTCTTCTATTAGTTAGATAATCTTTAAGCCATAAAAGTGCTTGTCCTCGAATACCATAATGACTAAGTTTGGTGAGTAAAATAGAATGATCAAGAGTATCGAATGCTTTACTCAAATCACAAAATATACCTGCAACATGTTCTTTGTTTGCAAAAGCACTCGTAATTTTGTCATAAATTTGTATTAGTGCTAAATCAGTTGAATAATTTTTTCTGAAACCATATTGATTGGGAATAAGTAAATCATACTTATTAATAAATTTAAGAAGTCTATTATAAACAATTTTTTCTAAGATTTTGGATATACTAGGCAATAAAGAAATAGGACGATAATTGCTAATTTCATGAGGATCATATTTTTTATGTACAGGATTAACTTTCGCTATTTTCAGCAGATCAGGGAAAATACCTTGTGATAAAGAAAGATTAAATGTGACTGTGCACCTCAAAACGAACATAAAGTCGCACACACTGGTTTTGCGTGAGGACTGAAAATAAGTGAAATGGGTCAACCTAGCCGAACTTGACTTTTTCATATTATCTGAAAGAGAGGGTCTTCTTTTACATTATGCTAAAATTTGGTATCATAAAACGGGCAGGAAAGTGTGTTTTTTAGCAGTTTATCTCAAACATTTTGGTAGAATAGTGTGATTATGTGTGTCTTTAGAACCCATTTTTCATTTCTGAAAAACCTTGTCCACACTCTTCACTTTCAACTCTAATAACTTTTGAAAGGATAGTGCTACTGCTTTGAAAGTTGACATTAATTATGGACAGAATGTGTTAATGAGGCATGCTTAATTTCACTTTAATGTGATAATCCCTTCATTGTTGTTACTCTGGTGGTTTACTTCCTGTTTTTGTCCCATTCATCGCACAGCCAGCACAGTTTGGTAAAGATTAAGCGCTTGAATAGACACTGCACTTCAGAGCCTCTTTTCTCAGTTCACACTTTTCCTGAGTTTGTGCTTTCTTTCCAATATTTAGATAGGTTAGGAGAGTCCATTTGATTTGAGTTATACATCATTGGAATGCTTAAAGTCTGCTCTTTCAGAATTTGGTCTTAACTAAAAATTTATGTCTGGCGACTTTTTGTTTGTTTTGAGGTGCAGTGTCACAAATATATAACTTAACGATTCTGCGAGTGGATAAACTATTTCTTTCAATAACATCATACTTATTTTATCAGAACCACAAGATTTAGAGCTATTTAAAGATTTAGTGATACTAATGATTTCACTGGGACTTGTTGGATTAAAATAAATAGACTCTTGATTTTGGTCAAAAAGATAATCTGTAAAATGAGCAGAAGTATTGCTAATTTTAGTAGCAAGTTCCGGACCGATATTAACGAAAAATGAGTTAAATGAATTAGCATACATATTGGGATCATTTATTTTAATACCGTTTAATGTGATATCATCCGTTGGCGGAGAATCAGGCTTCTTACCTAGGACCTCTTTAATAATTTTCCATGTTGCATTAATATTCGAAGAAACCTTTTTCATTCTATCAGAAAAATATAATCTGCGGGATAAACGAATCAATTTTGTCAATTTATTTCGATAAACTTTATACATATTCAAATTAAATTCAGTTGGGTTACAAATATGTAACTTATTCAAAAAATTACGAGTGTTTATGGATTTCAAAATACCTTTTGTAATCCAAGGATTTTTTGGTTTATTTCGGTTACTTTTTGTTCTGCATAAAGGAATATTATTTTCATAATGATATAATAATTTATCATTAAAACATTGATATGCCAAATTAACATTGTTAATACTATAAATATCTGTCCATTCCTCTAAAAATAAATTCTGTTTCAATAATTCCACATTACGTTTTGACTCTTTATAATACCATATTTTATCATGTAATTTATTACGACCCACATTACATTCACAAATTGAAAATATTGGTAAATGATCAGAAACTTCAGAACATAATATACCCCCCAAAATTGTATTATTATACACATTCGAAAATATATTATCAATCTGAGTTGATGAGTGTGGATTTATCCTGGTGGGTTTATTGATAATCGACATAAAACCACATGAATACATTAAATGCATAAAATTAAGGGAATTATTGTTATCGGATGTGGGGGAAAAGTTAATGTTGAAATCACCAAAAATAAAAACATGTTTACTTTCATTACCTATCTGATGGAGATATAAATCCAATTCATCACAAAATAATTCACAATTCAGATCAGGAGGTCGATAAATTAAACCTATAATAACATTTTTAGAGATTGGGTTCTCAATTTCAATAAATAACGTTTCTGCATATCTTAACGTGATTTCAGAACGGATTTTGAACGGTAAATTTTGCGCAATATTAAACGCAACACCGCCACCCCTTTTTCCTTGACGATCAGCCCTAACTAATTTATGATTGGGTAAATTAAAGATATCTGGGGAGTTTTGATGTAACCAAGTTTCACTGATTCCAATAACAGAAAATTCAAAATTGTTTAAAGAGTGCAAAAGATTTTCCAAATATTCAAAATTTTTATTTAAACTCCTAGAGTTTATATGAAGAAGTGAAATATTTTCTGAACTATACGATACAATATCATTGAATTCAAGGGGTGTGTAATATTTACTGTCGCGCATAGGCATAACGTCAGCAGGAATATCGGGGGTATTCACATGTGACGCCATTCTGTAATACAGAAATGTAAATTACCGGAGATTTGAGAGACAACAACTGCATAGGTGCTAATGTGCATTTTGCAAGTGCATACTACTGTGCAGGTGTGTGTACAAAGTGCAAATGTGTGTGGGGTTTCAATATACAATACAAAATTTGGTACAATTAGACCCATCTTGGTCACACTTACAATAATTACTAGTACGCAATTACAACAGATCACCAGGGGATAGCCGGACCACTCAGTATAAAGGTGTTGTGTTTTAAAACACGTACAGACAGAGAATTCAAGGACCGTGACACGGTCTGGAATCAAACACTAATATTCGGATATGAAGTGTAATTTTGTTATCCAAATCACATCAGAACTTCCACTCAACTATTAATAGATACGGTCATGGTACCAAACAGACACCACTTGAAATGTAGATTTAAAATGATTAAATTTCGACCCAGTGTCCTGTACTGTCGCAGTACACATCGGCCACTGGCGCTATCGCTGCTGGCAGAGTTACTGTGTGTGAGAGTAGGGACACTATTTCCGTCAGTGTTGAAAAGACCTAGGACCATATCGCCGGTTGAAATTAGGATACCACATCCTCAGACATTAAATCCTGAAACCTGACACGGAGATTTGGTCCTCCGGAGTGTTTCTCCAGGGGGGACATAATCGCCTACTACACCGGACGCGGACGGGTACACTTGATTGAAAAGAAGGGTGATTGTGACATCATTTTGCAAATAGTATACTATTTGCAAAATGTCGTCATAAAAGTGACGTCATTTTGCAAATAGTACCTCATGGAGTGTCAAAACACACCAACACTCTAAAATAGTTCAAAATACCTATAATCACGTGAAGCTCTTTTAACCAATTAATGGGTGACACATTTTTGATCCAAAATATAAAAAAAAAAAAATATGTCCATTATTATAGTCCAACCTTATGGAATACTAGCCCACAAGTCACAAATACGTGTCATTATCATCATTCAAGAAGGAATGAAAAATTCCTCTCCTTTATTCACCGGTTGCTATTATACATTCTTGTTGCAGTAACACTATGGTGTGCAATTAAACTACAGTTGTTGTTGAAGTGTCTTCGTGGTTGGGTATACGTCACTTGCAGAATAGCAAGTAAAGTGAAAAGAAACAGCTCGCCTGTTTACATTACATGCATGTGAAGCTGGAGTACGAGTGTGAATCGCTGTGGGTGTGTTGCGACACGGATTGTCGCCCCCGTCACGGATTGTCGTCTGGCGACAATCCGTGACGAGGGCTGGCGGCACGGGTTGTCGCCCGCCCTCAAAGCACATTTTGCTGGGTAATATCGTTCTGGACATAGTCATTGAAATACTAACACATAACTTACATGGCTACATCCATGCAAACATGCCATGTAAAAAGTCATGGTGAGGTTTCAAGGAAGTGTGTATGTGCGCGTGCACATGATAATTTAGTGTCCGTTTGTGTGTGTGTGTGTGTGTGTGTGTGTGTGTGTGTGATGGAGCGCTGCGCGTGTTGTGGGAATTGTGTCGCTTGAATGTTTCGTTCCTATTATCTCCTGCGTGCTAATGCAACAGTCACGCAGTGCTTTACGATGGGTTACGTACGTCGCGGATAGATGAGGATGAGTGGACGCAGGGGGACGCAGCGTGGACGCAGGCATCCGCAGGGACGTATGTAGACGTAACTGTCCGTAACTCGTCTGTACAGCAACGTAAAATGAAGGCGGCAAGCCTGCGAAATTTTGAAATGTTCAAATTTCGCAGAGGGACTCCAAGGACGCAGACTTACGTATGGTAACCGTAACCAAACGTAACTACCCGTAACTGAACGTAACTCTCCATAGCTTGAACGCAGACCATCCGCAAAACATTTTACCTCCCTTCCGTTTGCGTTCGTTTACGTCCACCGTAAGTATTCGAAATCAACCTCAAGTTAACGTATCACAACACTTTCGTCCGCTTACGGATATTTCCGGAGAGTTACGGATGCTGTACACGATTACGTAGTTTTCTGTTTTCCACTCGCATGGGAGCACAGAGACGCGTGGGAAGCCACACAACTCGTGCTGCCAAGCTGCAGCGCATTTACCTGAAGGAATGCTACAACACACTCGAAGCGGTAGAGTGGCAGAACTGCAAAGTCAAGTTACTAAATTTCTCCCACATATGGTCATTTTAGGTGGCACCCATATACGCATGACATCGCTTGACCATTGGTGCTGAACATTTTTTCCTTGTACTATTTGAATGTATATTTTTCGAAACTTGGAACGAAATTTTTGGGTTGGGGATGAGGTGACAGCATTTTTTCACTTTTCTGGCCGGGAAGGTGTGGGACAGCGATAAACGATATAAAATGAGAACGAATTTAGTATTTCCCTCTAGTCGTACCCACTTTTACGCTCCATGGATATTACATTTTTTGTTGATATTGTATTTGGGTGTGGGAGGGGTGTCCGAATGTCCTAATGATTTTTTTTCTGGAAATGTAATAGGCTTTGCTTTATTATAACAAGCTCCCTAACATAACCCAGAAAGTCATGAATATCGCTGCACAATGACAGCGTAACCACAGTTTCTCTATTCCATGACTGTAAGTAATATTTTCTTACTCTGTTTATCTTATCGATCTAGATAGTATTCTATTTGTGGTATAATAATGTTATGTAGTCATTACATTTATGATGTTTATCCATATTTGAGCTGCTCAAATAAGATTCAAACCTCACGTTCAAAATTTCATATATCTTTCATTACTGTAAAGCAAATAAAAGAAATGCGAAAACTTTTCACAAATCGTACGTAAATTCAATTTCAGTTTTCCCCAGTGTACAATGTAAGACAGTCTATTATGTGATACATTTGCTGTCATAATACATTGACTTGGCAGGGATCGTCATCACGATCCGAAAATATCCGCAACTCTCCGTAAATAGTCGCAACTCTCCGCAAGTGTTCCGAACTATTCGGAAGTTTATTCAAATCAATTCAATAATTGTTTTATTACAATCGCATTGCAGTCAGAGACCGAATAGAGCGATGTTACAAAAAGTATAACACATACACAATATAGATAAAATGATTACAAAATTACAAAAAAAAACACCAACATTTAAATCATAAAAGCATCATATTTAGCCAGGATATGGACTCGAGAGGAAGTGAGGAAGGGAAGAAAGACAGAGGCATTGATAGGGATTATAGAGGCATAAATGAGGGTGGGAGAGAAAGGGAAAGAGGGAGTTCGCGTAAGAAAAAAAAAAGAACATAAACGTCATCAATTAAGATACATAAGTTCATTCATTCAAGTTATGCAAGTTGAAAGAACAAAATTACGTGCCAATTCGTAAGAATATCCGCAAGTGGACGCAGGTATCCGCATTTGGTCGTATCTCTCCGTATCGCCCGCATATTTTTTCCCGTATGTTTTATAAAAATGCTCTGGTGAAAGCAAGAGATCCCCGGGTGTCCGCAGAAAAAAAAAGACTTATTTGGACGTAACGCCGGACGCAGAGCATTACGTGACTGGGGCCTTTACGTAGACACACGAACGCTCACACACAACACACATACGTAGGGCCTACGTAGCCCACGAACACCAAACCCCTCAGATACTCATGCAGGCACAAAACTGCGCCCACAAACACGCACCATCACATACCCTTTGATATACACATACGCCACTATATACCACATACACACGTAAGCATACAGGCACACTAATACACAAAGACAAACAAACCACTACCACTATACAACCACCACAATGCACAGTTTCTACATTATTGTATTATTATACTCCAAACACACACACACACACACACACACACACAACAATACGGAAACCCATACACAAGTCACTTATTGTACGCACCTACAAATCATACACATCACATAATATTATCATGCGCATAACTTACCAGTCATACCCATCCCACCAAAGCTTAACACCGGAGGAACCACCCCGAGCCCGGGGCGACAAACCTTGACGGGGCGACAATCCGTGTCGCAACAAATTTTTTGCCATCATGGATTGTCGCCTTCGAGGTCAAAAACTGGGAACTGCACAAGCGTCACGGATTGTCGCTAGACGACAATCTGTGACGGGGGCGACAATCCGTGTCGCAACAGGGTGCAGTGCATGAGCATGCATGCAAACATGCAGTGAACGAATCTACGTTGTGCATACAGACGACATATCTGATAGTTTCATCGAATTTTGCAATCAATCATGGAATAAAACTAGATAATTTCGCCTTAAAATACACCGATAGTAAGTGTGTTATCACCCCTATACCTGCCGCTAGAAGAATACCTGAATGTAATTTGAAACGTCAGCCAAGGGCCAGAGGCCGGGGTACACTTGTACAATGTATAATAATGTAGTGCAACTGTAATTTCAAAATAATCAATGTCCGATCGTGGCTGCCGTGTACTGTGTGTGTGTGTGCCCCTTCCCCCCCCCCCCCAAACCCGATTGAGATGGGGCGTTCGATTCTCCGCACACGACCTGTGGCCAGGGAGACGGACCGTTCAGTGAATTAAGTTTCGCCTGAAAACTATTTTTGTTTCATCTGAATTTCTATATTCAGTTTCTTAGTAATATGTACCGTGTTTTTTTTTAATCTTTGCACTTAACTTTGTTAGTATTGCATGTTGTTTTTATACAGGGTTCCTTAGTAAATTAGTTTGTGTGTGGGTGTGTTTTGTGTTTTTTTTTTTCTAGCTTAAAGGGCTAGCCTGTCATAATAACACGAATAAATAATAAAAATACTTGCTATTCAATTGGTAAACACAGAATCCAAGGTGACTAATACAGCCGTTAAAATGGGAAAAGCACCTGAAAAAGGGATTCGCCATTTGCATCAAAAGGTCAAGATTTATCTCAGTAAACGAATCTGAAATTCTGGTCATTACTGACGATAGGTCAAATTCTACTGCGGGCATGCGCGCGGTAGAGTTTGCTCTTCTGGGTTATCCACATTGCAGTGCAATGTTGCGTTCGTTTTGATCTTTGACCTTTCACCGGAAGGACTTACTCTCTCTAAGGGCTCCAACACAGTGATGACTTTTTTGAAGACGTCGATTAGCCCCTGTGGATTAAGGATTACGTAGTCTCCTAGGTTACTCGCTTCCTTGTCCTTCAGCTTCACCTTGTCCGTTTCCCTCGCCATCTCTTCCTCCATTTCCTCCTCCTCCTTCTCCTGCTCCTGCTCCTCTCCGAAGTAGACAATAAAGCCGAGGTCGTGGTAGAAATGGAGCATGGTGACGATCTCCTCGTCACTGCCCATCTCAACCATCTCTGCAACCTTTAGAAGATAGGATGGAGACTTCTATTGTCATATTACTAAAAATAATCAAATGGGGGAGGGGAAAGGGGATAGTGCATGACGATTTACATTGGTCTCTAGCTCTCTTTGACAGTACCAAGGGGAAGCAGTAAACTTTGTGTTTGCATAAGCGTTATTTTTTTTTCATATATTTCATGTTTTTTGCCATTTTGATAACTCGAATAGCATTATATTTTACACCCAACACAAGTCAGTTAGGAGCTAATAATTGGTTTCGTGTTCTATGGAGAAAACGAACCTTTGTTGTAAATGCATCACAAAACAAAAAGAAAAAAAAAGTCGCATGTGGGGGCACAAGATAGGTGCATCGGGTCAAGCTATAGTCAATGTTTAGTATTCCTTTTGAATTTCTATTTCTGAGAGAGAAATTCCTTCTTCTACCTAGTTCTTGAGTTCGCATCACGACATGGATCGGCTACTGTAAATTTTGCAGTTCTTCTTTAAAAAAATAATTAAAAGAATGTGTTAATAGAATGTGCAGAATTTCAACTTACTCTGATAATCCAGTCATTGTGGTGGCTGTGAAGTTGTACATCCTATTTTGTCCCATTCAATTCGAGAAGCACGGCAATGTGAGGACAGAGTACTTGAATACACCATAAATTCACTGTCAAAGTCTCTTTTTTTAGCATGACACTCTACCTTTTTCATCATTTAGAAAGACTGAGAAGTTCCGGTTGCCTTGAGTTCAGTGTATACATCAGTAATGCTTAGAGTCTGCTTCATGAGATAATGGATCAAGTGGGGTAAATTACGGATACTGTACTTTGTAAAAAGTGCAAGTTACAGTTATTGCGGGATTATAGTGGTAATAAACCATACAGGATTATGGACGGTTCGAAACTACAAACATTACATGATAATGGCCAAGGGATTATACATAACCAAGAGCTGCTGATGCTTAATGACTTATGAGCATACCTTCTTGAATTCTTTGAAGTCTTCTTTGTCTTTCACCACAGCATCTTCGAATTGGAGATATTTAATCGGTATTTCCTCGCCCATGTAGGACTGCTTCTTTACCTCGATTTCAATGTCTTTGCGGAGGGCAACGATCTTAGGGGGGGGGGGGGGAAGCATAAAACTAATTATGTCTGCATGAGAACCACAGTAGTAGAATACATTTGCTAATTATTCCAAGTACTACTAGCAACCACCACAAGTTGTCCAGCTGTTTCGAGAAAATGTCGAGTTTGTACAAGTGTTATTTTTCTACCTAAAAAGTGGGCAAATAAAGATCGACTTATTGTTTCTTTGACAAAGATCATTGAATTTTCGTCAAACGCACCTAAACACTAAAAGAGCGGTTTGCAAGTGTCACACACACACAAAAAAAACTTTCCCGGTTTCATGCTTGACCTAGAATAATGAAACTTTCATTAAATGGATTGTGTTTTTAAGAAATGTTTTTTTCTTCCGAAGTGAGACATTTCTTGCGTTGTTCCAAATACGGTATATTCAATTCGACGATCATAAACCAATTTGGTAGCAGTATCAGTTTGTCCGTTGCACCATGCTATACTCGTTCAAATGTTGTAGGAAATACAACATTCGTTATGACTGCGTGATGGCAACCATCAAACCAAGCAAATGATCTATGGGGACCATACACTTTTAATTGAGACCTAACTTCAGGTTTCTAACATTTTCTGGTAATAATCATAAGAAAACTCTTAAGAAATATTACAGATTATGTAATTCTATGAGGAATTCAACGTTTATTAGATGAAAATTAGTTTTGAAATTGCCGAGATATGAAAAAAGGAGTGATCTTTAAATAAGGTGGGACCCATCTTTTATTACAATAGCTTTGTTTTTACATTTTTTTAAATGTTTCAGCCATTTCAAAACCGATTTTTATAAACTACTTTGAATTCATCTCAGAATGGCATGCACTGCAGTATATTTCATAAGCGGTTTCTTTGTATCTCGCAAAAAGTTACAAACCAAATCCTCATCTTTACCAATACTATACGTACATCATCCCCTTCATCGAACTCGTGGAACATACCGTTCAAGGAATATACTGTGACGAGTTTCAGCCTATGGATATGTCATTATCAAAAATTAAAAGAAAAGCTCACTTTTGTTTTCACGGAACTCTCCCCTTACAGCCGCTCGATGATAACACAGTCTGATATTCTTTTATACAAAGACTTCATTGCCAGAACTAATCAGTTATTTATCATAATTCACCGAACCACGAGAAAGCGAAATAGTCTGACAATGCTGAATTGAAACGTACCTCCTCATCAATATCACCGAGACTGTTTTCTACAGCGTAGATCTTAGTTCTCACATGATTCTCAAACGGCCTCTTTTTTATTGCATTCCGAATCTCCGTGAAGATGGAATCCACCTATTAACTCAAGAATAGTGAAAAATAAAATGACGATTAAGGGGATCACCTCTTCCGTGCAGAAAAAGGAATGGCCATGAAGATGGTCAGCAAGATGAAGATTTCACTACTTTTTCCATTGATGACCAAGGGACAAGCTAACCAATCATCACATAGTTGCTTTGTTTTATGGCGACATTTTTTTGCATGTAAACGACAGCCCATGTTTACTTTTTTCAATCTATCTATTTCGTCATTTAATTTCTCTCAAAGGCCAAGGACATGTATAATAAAAAAAGTTCCTGTATTCGTAAAAAAGGGTACAACAAAGCCGAAACCCAAGTTTAACAAAAGCATAATTAGAAAAAATAAAGATGATAACACAATAAAACAAAGGATTAATTGTACATGGATTGGAGGGAAAACAAACAAATAAAGCACGAAATAATAGTAAAAGAAATGAAATGGCTAAGAAGAAAACATGAAATTATGATTAAATAGTACTTTAGATAAATCTCGAAATAAACATGTTTGACAATAGATACTCGCATCACCTTTGATTTCTATGTAGGTTATGATTTAACGAAAGCAATGCAAAATTGAAGACAGAACTTTAGCGAACAATTAATGATCCCCTTACATTGAGATGTGGTTTGATTGAAAACGATCGTCTTTTTTATGTAACTAGCGGAGGATCCCGTCAGGAAAGGATTTTACCAAGCTTCAAGTCAATCCAAAATGGCAACTTGAAACTTAAGTCATCTATGTATCATGTCGTAAGGACGACAGATCTAATGAATAAGTGTGATCAGTCCACCGTGTCGTCAGTATGACGTCATTATCTCAAATTCCATTCTTAATCTTATTTCATCAATGGAATGAAAATTCTCAATGAAATTTCCATGTCATAAAGTTTTGGTTAATCTCTTGCCATTCAGGTTCTTTTTTTTATTCATCTGTAGATGGTTTACGTACGCGTACGTGCGCGTTGACATCTTAACATGCTCCAATAAATACCAAAATGTTTCAGGTCATTCGGAACATTTGGTAAAAAATCGACGGACGCGTCACTTTTCTCCACGAGCTTTATCCCTTGATTTCTTTTTTTTTCTTCTTTGTTTTATTTTTTGGCTATTTTTCTCTCTGTGAATTCCCCTTTCACAAGTCTCAAGAATACTGTATTCATTATCTTGTTTTTCTTTATTTTCTTTTCAATGGAACTTCAAAGGGAAAAGGTGGAAGAGCAGTATATGAATGTCCTGTATATTTTCAACGCTGTAATTATATTTATTACATGAATTTCATTGTGGTATGTTCTTTACGAGGTAATCTAAAAGCTGATAAAATCAAGACCATTGATGAGTAATATGACCACCTATTCTAAACACACGTTTGGTATTACCTTTGTGACATTGTATAATTAAAAAGGTGTCATTTACAGGAATGAATATGAATCTAGTGTTCAAAGCTTTATGTCACTGCGTACTTTCCAGCACTGCTACTATACATTATGCACGTACAGAATAGCACAGCGTACCCATACCACAGGCAAAGCACTGTTGGTAGGGATGTCAGAATTTCATGCCATTGTATACATTTGACAAAGTAACTTTGCTTTCACACTAGTTGTCAAACAATTGTTAACTGTGAAGCCATTTATATAAGGCATTGTCCATACCTGCAAAGTGTTTGTACTTAATTCTGGCGACAATTATTTATGGCTCAAACTCAACACCCAAGCAATAACGAACAGTACCGGTAATTAACAGTAAATGCAGTTCGTGGGAATACATGAAAGTCGCGTACTTTCTCCAGTCTCTCCGCCGCTTCTCCTTAATTGCTCTTGTCTACTGCTTTTTATCCCTGATCCTTTTTCATTGGGATGGTTTGTCTTGTCAAAGAATTTTCCTTCATTTTCCTCAATTCCTTGATCAAAATGTGATGAGTTTTTTCAAGATGTTTGTCAGATTTGCGTGGTGATTTTAACAGAAAGCCAAAAAGCAAAAACAGATTAAGTCAGTAGGCAATGGTAAAGTGTCAAGTCAATGCTGCTCTGTAATTGGTCAATTTTGCCGATGGTGTCATTGGAGTGGATGTAGTACCTTTTGAAACCCAACTGAAATGTATGTATTACCTTTTGAAACCGAACTGACTTTGAAATGTAATTTTTATTAAAACACTTTCTGGTTGGAAATTCAGCTTTTCGTTAGTAGTGGTGTAAAGAGGCCCTAAAAATGAGTACATCAAGACCAAAAGGTGGATTTTGAGGGAAAATGGCTGTAGTACCTTTTGCAACTGAGCTCTTCATATATATATATTATATAAATACAGTGGGATGATGCTGATACTCGTACCGTACGCCTCTGTCATCTAGGGAAGAATTATAATCGACACAATAAATGACAGAAGATGTTGCAGGATGTTACATGATCTTGTGGCTGTCATTTTGTTCTCGCCACCATTTCCTTTCTCTCTTATCTCCTCAATATCTCTTCCTCCCTCCTTAAATTCATCTCTCATTCACTCCCACCACCCCCGGTCTCAAAACAGCCCAAGAAACACATGCACGTCTGCTTAGAAGACAATAAAGCTGAAGAAGATCGAAGGTCGAAAGCTTCCACCAGTTGGCATCCTGCAACATCTTCTCTCATCCATTGTCTCGATTAAATACATAGTTATTATGATTATATATATATATTTATATATATATATATATATATATATATATATATATATATCTGTATATACATAATTTATTTATATACATATAGGCCTTATACGTGACCAGGCATCACAAAACGAACACAAAGTCGCAGAACTTGATTTTGTGTGAGGACCTCAAAGGGATGAAAGAGGCCAATTGAGTCAATTTCTAGTTTTTCATACTTTCTGTAAGAGCTTTTCTTCCTCAACAGTATTCATAAGTATGGGGTCATAAAACGAACAGGAAAGTATGTTTTAAACAGATTTTCTACAACTCGTTCTTCGTAGACTAGTGCGATTAGGTACGTCTTCAGAGGTCCCTTTTCATGTCTTTAAAATCCTTCACACACCCTTCAGTTTCAATTCTCATAACTTTTGAATAGATAGTTCTACCATCTTGAAAGTTGCAATTTATAATGGAAAGAATTTGTTAATTGAGCATTTCAATTTCAGCTTAAACTAGTAATCCCTTCATTGTTTTTGCTGCTGTGGTTGACATCCTGTTTTTGTCCCATTCATTGCACAGCCAGCACGGTTTCTGAAGATTAAGCGCTTGAATAGACCTTTTATTTCAGAGCCTCTTTTCTCAGTTCACACCTTTCCAGAGTGCGTGCTTTCTTTCAATTATTTAGATAGGTTAAGAAAGATCATTTAATTGAGTTATACATCATTTAAACGCTTAGAATCTGCTCTCTCAATATCTAAACGTAAAATCTATGCCTGACGACTTTTTGTTCGTTTTGTGATGCAGGGTCACATATCTATATATACTTATGAAGACCTCTGTTCCAAAAGACGATTCATCCATTTTTACTGGTTGTAGTATATGATGAGCCATGCTTAAGAGCTAATTGTCATTCGCTCAGGAAAAGTACAAAAAAGAATGGCAAATTTATGTTTTATTCCAAACGGCGTCCTTTCCACTAACATGGACTAAGCCTGTGTATCAGCCAGTCAGAGCGAGGTACATGTATGGGCACAGTGACCTTTTTGTCACCTTGTTTAATTGTTTTAACACAATAACTTTCGTATATCATACAAATTTCCGAAATCGTTTAGATTCGCATGTATTTCGGTTTTTTTTAACAATTTGTTATGTATTTCTCTGTTTCCAAACGATCTTGCTTATCACAATCTGTCATTGACCACTTTTTACCATAGTTAGCAAAAATCAATCAAAGTGATAAATAGTAAGAATAGACAGGTTTGTGACTCCCATGAAAGAACATTGATCCCACATACTAAATCTACATAAAATCACACAATTGTGCCCATTTTGCGAGACATGAAGTATCAAAAATGGGTGTGCGTTTGTAGCGGTACGGGCTAATACTGCAAATTTAGTTTTGGTCTCAAAAGTTGCCCGAGACTTGAGGAAAATGTCAAGAAGCCTCATGACGGAACCGTCTGGCGTTGCCCCTCCCCCCCCCCCCCCACCCTCCCTTTCAGAGTTAAAGGCATGCCAGATCAGCATAAAGTCTTACAATATTCATACCCGTTGAGCTAACTCTGCCCTGCAGATTAGGTAAACAACCGAAATATTATAGCATGAAAATGCCAAGAGTGTCCTAGATACTGTAAACATTTTTTTTAACCATAAATATGTAAAGGACTGCACTTGATGCTCCCCAGTGCGTATTATGCTAGGCCTGTGAGAACTTGGAGACCTCTTAAGCAGTTTGTTAAATGAAGTAGAGACAACTCCTATCGAAGTATTTATCTTTAAAAACAACGGCTTTTAGACGTAATTATTCATTTTAATCCATCAAACCTTGTTATCTCTCTTCTCTGAGTCTTTGTCCACACTTTCTCGATGCGTCCCTACTATGAATATTGGAGGTGAGAACTGGGGCTCTTTTTCATTGCTGCTGTCGGGTGTTGAAGGTGGTACGGCGTAAGCAAAGATGGAATTCAGCCAAAAGATGATGAATTCGAGACATGTCAGCTCAGACTTTGAGTTCATTCTGGCCTGCAGAATAAAACAAACAAACAAACAGACAAAATGTGACCGTGCACCTCAAAACGAACATAAAGTTGCACACACTGATTTTGCGTGAGGACTGAAAATAAGTGAAATGGGTCAACCTAGCCGAACTTGACTTTTTCATATTTTCTGAAAGAGCGGGTCTTCTTTTACATTATGCTAAAATTTGGTATCATAAAACGGGCAGGAAAGTGTGTTTTTTTTTAAGCAGTTTATCTCGAACATTTATGGTAGAATAGTGTGATTAGGTGTGTCTTTAGAATCCCTTTTTCATTTCTGAAAAACCTAGTCCACACTCTTCACTTTCAACTCTAATAACTTTTGAAAGGATAGTGCTACTGCTTTGAAAGTTGACATTGATTATGGACAGAATGTGTTAATGAGGCATGCTTAATTTCAGTTTAATTTGATAATCCCTTCATTGTTGTTACTCTGGTGGCTTACTTCCTGGTTTTTTTCCCATTCATCGCACAGCCAGCACGGTTTGGTAAAGATTAAGCGCTTGAATAGACACTGTACTTCAGAGCCTCTTTTCTCAGTTCACACTTTTCCTGAGTTTGTGCTTTCTTTCCAATATTTAGATAGGTTAGGAGAGTCCATTTGATTTAAGTTATACATCATTTTAAAGCTTAAAGTCTGCTCTTTCAGAATATGGTCTTAACTAAAAATTCATGTCTGGTGACTTTTTGTTTGTTTTGAGGTGCAGGGTCACAAATAGAGACCAGGGGTCTTGCGCTCAATTGAGTATTGCAAATTCACCTTTCATGCATTCTTTTTGACTTGTCCCACGAATGCTCAAAGAATAATGGTACGTTTAGGGCCCTAACGGTGCAGGATGTCCATTTGCATTATTTTTTGTATCATTTAATTGATTTCCCACATCGTGATAAAAAGCATTTACAAAAAAGAAATACAGGAACGATACATACACACACACACAAAAAAAAAATTGGAACGATACAGGAACGATACAGGTGAAAAATGCTTATTGATAACAAATAAACGAAAACTATTTCGAATTTCCCCTTTACATTTTGAGTTCATAAATTATTACAATATTTTCGATTTGACCATTGATTCTGTTTTTGTAGAGAAGTCCGTTATACAAATAAGTAAATCGATTTTAAGCCTCGAATTTTACCCCGAGGCCTCGATCCATGTCAAGCTGCTGCTTATGATCGCGGTCTCCTGCTTTTCTGATGTTTAATTTCAAATATCAATTTATTTAAATTCCCTCTGTTATATTCTTTTTTTCTAAAATTCGTTCAATGAAACGACGTGATATGCTCTGAATGAATATCTAATTATTATTTACATAATCTACAAGTGTTGATTTAACGATTCGCCTCCGATTTTTGTGTGTGAATGATATGCTACACGTCTTATACATCGAATACTGTCATGTTCATAGTGTGTGTGTGTATATGTACCTTGAATTTAATTTGCAAGACATTATATGTGACTCTGCACCTCAAAACAAACAAAAAGTCGCCAGACATGAATTTTTAGTTAAGACCATATTCTGAAAGAGCAGACTCTAAGCTTTGAAATGATGTATAATTCAAATCAAATGGGCTCTCCTAACCTATCTAAATATTGGAATGAAAGAACAAACTCAGGAAAAGTCTGAACTGAGAAAAGAGGCTGTGAAGTACAGTGTCTATTCAAGCGCTTCATCTTTACCAAACCGTGCTGGCTGTGCGATGAATGGGACAAAAAAACAGGAAGTAAACCACCAGAGTAACAACAATGAAGGGATTATCAGATTAAACTGAAATTAAGCAAGCCTCATTAACTTATTGTGTCCATAATTAATGCCAACTTTCAAAGCAGTAGCACTATCCTTTCAAAAGTTATTAGAGTTGAAAGTGAAAAGTGCGGACAAGGTTTTTCAGAAATGAAAAAGGGATTCTAAAGACACACCTAATCACACTATTCTACCAAAAATGTTCGAGATAAACTGATAAAAAGACACACTTTCCTGCCCGTTCTATGATACCAAATTTTAGCATAATGTAAAAGAAGACCCGCTCTTTCAGAAAATGTGAAAAAGTCCAAGTTCGGCTAGGTTGACCCATTTCACTTATTTTCAGTCCTCTCGCAAAATCAGGGTGTGCGACTTTATGTTCGTTTTGAGGTGCACGGTCACATATGCTTGCTTAAATGTCGTGTAACGTTGATTTCCAAATATGCGTATTCTTTTGTTATGTGTGGTTTGGAAAAAGGCAGAAATAAAATCAATCAATCAATCCCCCCCCCAAAAAAAAAGACCAACTTACAGCTATTTCACAACATAAAAGCAGTTATTTCAGTTTTTTTGGGATCAACATAGACCGTTGGTGTTTCTATGGGTGATTCCAATATTACATCAAAGAATAGTTACATTAATGAAATACACACAAGAAAACTATACTACAGAAAGTACAAAATGCATATAAGAAGGCAAAGGTCATCAAAGTATGGTGTTTGTACAACGAATACAAATTGAAATTTACAATATATCTTTATGAAGAAGAAATTATTTGTAACATCTTTTAAATATTGAAAGTCCGTTCGACAACTTTATTTCATTTGGCAAATCGTTCCATAGAGTAGGTCCCGTAAATGTGAAAGTGTATCTTGAAATGCAATATTTGAAATTTGTGATATACAATCTATTCATCGGTCTAGTATTATAATTATATCACAGAATTAGCTCCCAAATGTATGGAAGATTTGGGCAGGCATTGTCAAAAAAGAAAATTAAATGTGAAAACTGCCCCCCCCCCAAAAAAAAAAAAATAAAAAAAAAATCCAATCCTCGTAACAACGGCGCCAACCCGGGATCTATATACTATACGTGTGTGTGTGTGTGTGTTTACTCCGACTACCTCTGGTAGGAAAAAGTTTGTTGATTTCAATCATTGCACTCATTTAACTCTTTATATGCCACGGTGGAAACCCCCTGTGTGCCACGTTATTCTGAGGCAAGAAGGTAGTCATGCTTTGAGAAAGAATTCTGTTTTTCCAATTTGTATAACTTCTACAAATTTCTGTTAAGATGGGCATAATAGTAGGCAAAGTTAAAGTGGAATATCAAACTTCGTTTCGATATAAATTGTATGACGAGTCTATTTTCAATTTTTCCTTTGAATGGCCAGTTGCTACATTACTGTAAAGGCATGACTTTTGCACATAAAACCGTGACAGAAACTTGGAATGTACGAGCAAATCTAGTTCGGAACATCGCTTGATAGCCAGCTGGCCCATATAATGCAAGCCGTATATGAGAGGAACAAAAGCACGAGAAACGCTTTTATTGTGCCACGGGATTAGCAGTAAAAGGCGGTTTATCGATCGGTCTTGGCGGCTTTGTTTGTTGATAGTGGGGGGCGCAAGATATTTTTGGTTCAAATTTTTCCAAAAGCACCTAAATTTGGCACACATGTAGCCCAAACCATACTATTTCGAGTTTTGATGGGCGCCAAGAAGGGCGCCCATCGATTGGCAAACTCCAATATGGCCGCCATATAGGTTTAAAGGTCACTTGCATTTGAAATCATAAAAGGGTCAAACTCATTTTACAAGTCAGGTTAAGAGGTTTTCTGGGCCAAGGAATTCAAATCTGAGGTTGTTTTTTATGGTCTAAAGTCATTTTTTTTCCTTATAAGGTCACCTTAAGGTCATTTAGGGGTCAAGCCATTGTATTCATAACAGTTTATTGAAAAACATGGCTTGCCCATGGTCAATATTCCCGGAATGCCAGCCTTAGTTATAGAATTGCATTTGTCGACGGCTGAAAAAAAGGCGTCTTTCTTGTGAAGGGCGCCCTCCGGGGCGGCATATTATTTGCAAAATCCAATATGGCTGCCACCTACGTTTAAAGGCCAGTCCGTAACAAAAAACCTTTAAAAGTGTTACACTAATTTGAAAAGTCAGCTTTAGAGGTTTTATGGGTCAAGGAATTCGATTCTGAAGTTGTTTTTATGGTCTGATGTCAACTTTTCCTTATAAGGTCTCCCTAAAGGTCATTTGGGGTCAAACCATTATATTCACAATAGCTAATTTAGAAAATGCCTTGCCTATAGTCAATATAGGAGGAATGCCAGCCCTGCTAATAGAATTGCAGTTGTTGAGGGCTGTTGGAGAGGGAGAGGTTGGCTTTTTCACGCGTAACATCAATATATCTGCTTTTGGTTCTAGGAACACCACCCCCTGGAAAACCACCCTCCGGATAACTACCACCCGGATAATTACCCCCCAGGGCAATTCCCCCCTAGGGCAACTACCCCCCGGACAACTACCCTCCAATGGCAATTACCCTCCAGGGTAATTACCTCCTAGGACAACTACCCCCCGGACAACTACCCTCCTAGGGCAATCACCCCCTTGGGCAATTCCCCCTTAGGAAAACTACCCCCTGGATAACTACCCCTCGGATAACTACCCCTGGATAACTACCCCCTCGGATAACTACCCCCTGGTTAACTACCCCCCGGAAAACTACCCCTGGGTAACTACCCCCGGAGAACTACCCCCTGGATAACTACCCCCCGGAGAACTATCCCCTGGGTAAATACCCCCCGGAGAACTACCCCCTGGGTAACTACCCCCAGGATAACTACCCCCGGATAACTACCCCCCGGATAATTACCCCTCGGATAATTACCCCCCGGATAATTACCCCCCCCCCCCACCCGATAAAAATTACCCCGGATGATTACCCCCCGGATAATCACCCCCCGGATAACTACCCCCCCCCCCCCACTAGATAATTACCACCAGGATAATTATCCCCAGGTTAATTACACCCTCCTCCAAAAACTAGACCCAGATAACTTCCACCCGATAACTACCTCCCCCGATAACTTCCCATGGATGATTACCCCGGATAAGTAGGCCTACAACTCCCCCTCCCCTATAACTATCAAGAGGAAAATTACCCCCAGGACAGTGCACCACGCCAATTACCCCCTGGGTAGCTACCTCCCGGGTCATTGCCCCCATCCCACCCCCACCCCCAATCTTACTTTTAATAAAAAGCATATCATTACTACAGGAAACGAAGTTCTTTAAAGTATTATTTGCCAGGAATCACGGAGATGCCATACTGATACATCATCTTATGAAAACAACATCTTAAGGATTTACGATTTGTATCGTTTGCATTTAGGACGATTTATGTACAAGCTTAATTTCTCCCTCTGTATTTTGACTCTATGTTCATAAAAAACGAAGCTGTCCCTTCATATCCTACCCGGTAATCCAGTAAATGTCAATGCCTTTAACCAAAACTATTTTCGCTAAATCTGTATTTTCTTTTACTGTTCCGAAATTTTGGATTTCTCTTGATAGTATAGTATAAAAAAAAAAGTTTTAAGTTTGAATGCCTTTACCATTGAACTAAAGACATTTTGAAGAAATATTTTCAATTCAATTCAATTCATTTATTTTCATTCTTCTTCTTTTTTTCTATTTCAACAAAAAATAACACAAGATAGATCAGGTTTTATACATCATAAACAAAGAACATTTGTCTTAATTAATAAATGATATCAATAAACATAGGAGCGCATACTGGCAAAAAAAATAATACAAAGTCATGCTTCAGTTGAAAAAAAAAGGAAGAAAGAATAGAGAGGTCCACTAAAAAGCAAAGCTTGTAGATTGTGAACCACTCATAACACAATGTTACACTTCAGAATGAGTGAAAATTTTTGCAATATTTTTTTAACCACACTCGTCTATCGTTTACCACAACTCCATGTAACACTTCTTTATTTTGAGGCGCTTATATTATCTCATGCCTCACGTGCCCTGGTTTTGACCCATCATCTTCCTCTTCCCTCTCGCTTTTCTCTGTCCACCGTGAAAGTAGTCTATTCCTGTCATTCATAACTCACCTTTCCTCTTTCTTTCATTACAAGGGATTTATCTCGTGTGTGTTCATGTGCAGTGCACTCCCGTTAAAACGAAATGCTCAAGACCGGCAGTTTTTTTTTTCGTTTTAACGAAATTTCGTTATAACCGAACAAATGTAATATGCAATGTATAACGAAAAGAAGGAAACCACGCATAAAAAAATTATGTTTGTTGAATCCTCATAATACGCTGGAAAGCTATGTGAAATGGGAGATTACCTTTTTAATTTCATTTAAATATTACATTTTAAAAAGAGCATAAAGTTGTTTGGGTTGTCACATATGTGTAGAAATGACGGTGTACGATTTGGTTACAGTTCGCTATTCCAAAGGTTTTTTTCTTACTAAAGTACGTTACTCCGAAGGCTCCTTATTCCAAAGTTTCGCCATCCCCGGGATTCTGATGGTTTGTTTATGTGAAGGTTCGCATTTCCGCAGAATCATTATTCCGAGAGTTCATAATTTACTCTCTAAAAAAAAAAATCGAGTGAATAAAAAAAAGAGTGAATTTGAGTGAAAATGGAGGGAATTTTGAGTGAAAATGTTCATTTTCTCTCATTTTGGAGTGACCTCAGGGATCACTCGAAGATTTAGGAGTGATCCCTGAAGTCACTCCAAAACGAGTGAAAATGAACATTTTCACTCAAAATTCACTCCAATTTCACTCTAAATTCATTCTTTTTTGTATTCACTCCTTTAAGAGTGAATATTTTCACTCGATTTTTTTTTTTTAGAGAGTAGATCAAAATAATATATTGTTCATTTTCCGAAGGTTCGTTGATCTGAAAATGAAATGAGGTTCGTCATTCTGAAGGTTTATAAATCAAAAAAAAGAGAAAGGTTCACTATTCAGAAAGTCCGTTGTTCCGAAGGCTTTTTCATCCGAAAATTAAATAAGGTTTGTTATTCCGAAGAAATTTTGTTAATGAAAAAAAAATGAGAAAGGTTTGTTATTTCGAAGATTTATTTATCTTAAGACGATTATAAGAATTGCAATTCTTAAGCTTTGTTAATGTACTCTCCTTTTTCCACCATGGATTAACGATACTTTTTGTAATGTTCCGATTAACGAACGTTTTGAATTCCTGTCATTTTCGGACTAACGAACCGTATAAGAATAAAAATAAGGACCATATTTTATTATCGGATTAACGAACCTTTGGAATAACGCCAAAATGTGCTTAATAACAAACCCTCTTTCATTTCCGAACTAACGGACATTTAGTTGTATCAGAATCTGTGTGTTTTGTATTAAAGGACTTCGGAACATGAAACAAACCTTATCTGAATTCAGATTATTGTATTACAATAACGCAAGTTCCCCTCGGAAACTGTGCGTGATACACGGGAGTGAACATTCAATGATGCGTTCGCTCATGCAGAGACGCTTTAAAAATGCTTGTTCCGCTATGCATTTTCGAATGCGATCCGCATTTCGTTACAACGGAGCACATTTCTTTTGTTTTTCTTTGTCAGTGGCGCTCAGAAAAGACTTCGTGATAACGAAAATTTTGTGATAACCGTCTTCGTTATAAGCGAATTTTGTACATAGACTTTAATGGCGATAATATTGGGACCAGAAGTTTTGCTTCGTTATAACGAAATTTCGTTATAACCGTGTTCGTTGTAACGGGGGTGCACTGTATCATTATTTGTGTATTTCGTCTCTGTCTTAATGTGCTTTCTTTGTATTGTTTCATCAATTTTGGAACTATTTTAGTGTTATACCGTTAACGCTCATTTCAGAATTGCCCTACTGCATTATTGGGCACAACAACTAGTATATCAAGGATGTGGGAAGAGATTGTCACCTCCTTGGTATGATCACCGCAGAGCATTACCTCCCTTGACAAGTACATCCTTATTAAAATTAGGCTCCAAACAATCACCCCTCTTACAATAACTCTCCCCCAGAAAAGTACGTCTCTCATTGTTATTTCGAACAACGTTTGCTATTTGAATTGAAAAAAAAAAAAATTCATATCATCTGGTTTTGGTCGAGACCTAACTTCAGGTTTTAAACATCTTTTGGGTGAGATAATTAGAAATCCCTTACGAAATATTAAAGAGCATGTTATTCCAAGAAGGATTCAAGTTTTTGTGTGAAAAAAAATACTCTTGAAATGGCCGGGATAAAACAGAGCAGCCCTATAATGTAAAAAGGATTCTGTCAACTACAACTCTCTATAGATCTATTCAAAAAGAGGGTGCAGGACAAAACACTTCGTTTACAACTAGGGGTGTTTTGTAAAAAAAAAAAGAAATACCGTTAAACTCGTAATATTTTACTCTTTCTAATGAGACTAACTTATATTTGAACTGGATTTCCTCTTATAGTGTCGAGAACATTTAATTTGAAAACTAGCACAATTCTACGTGTATGTAAAACAAGGTGTAATTTTACTCTTTTGACAGATTAAGTTGCCAGTTATGACATCTTGTTAGTCTCTAATAATTTCAATAAAACCATGGGTTCTGCTTGATTGATAAGCTTGAGTCACTGACTTGTTACCATGGACCTGCTTTGATCGACCTCCAACGATTGGTAATTGTGTGGAACTGACAGATTGTCAGGACTGATAACTTTCATAAAACCGTGCCCGGATCCTATTAGAAATTATGGCTTTATATCGAAGGGTCCCTCGCTAATGTTAACGGAATATGAATTGCAGTGAAATCAACTCTCCTTTTCTTATGTTTATCGTCTAATGTGTTATAACGGTAGAAAATGACAAGCCAAAATAGTAAATGTGACCGTGCACCTCAAAACGAACATAAAGTCTCACACACTGATTTTGCGTGAGGATTGAAAATAAGTGAAATGGGTCAACCTAGCTGAACTTGACTTTTTCATATTTTCTGAAAGAGCGGGTCTTCTTTTACATTATGCTAATATTTGGTATCATAAAACGGGCAGGAAAGTGTGTTTTCTTAGCAGTTTATCTCGAACATTTTTGGTAGAATAGTGTGATTAGGCGTGTCTTTAGAATCCCTTTTTCATTTCTGAAAAACCTTGTCCACACTCTTCACTTTCAACTCTAATAACTTTTGAAAGGATAGCGCTATACTGCTTTGAAAAATGGCATTGATTATGGACAGAATGTGTTAATGAGGCTTGCTTAATTTCAGTTTAATCTGATAATCCCTTCATTGTTGTAAATCTGGTGGTTTACTTCCTGTTTTTTGTCCCATTCATCGCACAGCCAGCACGGTTTGGTAAAGATTAAGCGCTTGAATAGACACTGTACTTCAGAGCCTCTTTTCTCAGTTCCCATTTTTCCTGAGTTTGTGCTTTCTTTCCAATATTTAGATAGGTTAGGAGAGTCCATTTGATTTGAGTTATACATCATTTTAAAGCTTAAAGTCTGCTCTTTCAGTATATGGTCTTCACTATAAAAATTCATATCTGGCGACTTTTGTTTGTTTTGAGGTGCAGGGTCACAAATGATGACAGTGTAAGAGAAAGGTGCATCTTCTGATACGGTGTTATGAACTTATGGAAAAATTACAACGGGTGGTAACTTTCGGGGGGCGGGGAGGGAGAGTTGTCCAGTAGGTAAGTATCAGGAGGGG
Organism: Diadema antillarum; assembly: GCF_040938485.1. Lineage (NCBI taxonomy): Eukaryota > Metazoa > Echinodermata > Echinoidea > Diadematoida > Diadematidae > Diadema > Diadema antillarum. Next base: position 58,937 of record NW_027272722.1, read on the forward strand.
GCGGGGGGGGGGGTAGTAATCCGGGTGGTAGTTATCCTGGGGTAGTTATCCGGGGAGTAATTATCCGGGTGGTAGTTATCCTGGGGGTAGTTATCCGGGGGGTAGTTATCCGGGTGGTAGTTATCCTGGGGGTAGTTATCCAGGTGGTAGTTATCTGGGGGGTAGTTCTCCGGGGGGTAGTTATCCAGGGGGTAGTTATCCGGGGGGTAGTTAGCCAGGGGGTAGTTATCCGGGTGGTAGTTACCCAGGGGGTAGATATCCAGGGGGTAGATGTCCTAGGGGTAATTGCCCTTGGGGGTAGTTGCCCTAGGAGGGTAGATGACCGGGTGGTAGTTGTCCTAGGGGGTTATGGCCCTGGAGGGTGATTACCCTATATATAGGAGGGTAATTGTCCGGGGGGTAGTTGCCCTAAGGGGGAATAGACCTGGGGGGTAATTATCCGGGTGGTAGTTATCCGGAGGGTAGTTGCCCAGGGGGTAAGTGCCCGGATACGGCTTTGAATGCTCAGTCGCCGCCAGCAGAGCCATCGCGCCGCGCCGGCCGGCGGCACGGTTGCTGTGTGCGCTGGATTGGACATGGCTGTTTACCGTATGTCGATCGAATCGTGAATTCGGAATGGATAGGAGATTGATCAAACCAGGACCTTGATTGAGGTAGGAAATTGAATAAAAGCTTTTCTCCGAAGGCGTGCACTTAAGCACCAGAAAGATTGTCAGTTAATAAAATGGAAACCATTCTAAAAATAAATTTAGAAATAGGCGAGGCCTAACGTTAACTGTTATTAGGGGCCTAACGGTTAGACATCAACCTGTCTCGATATTATTATTAGAACAACAGAAGTAGATTTTACCTACCACATAACCTAACTTTAAGATCTAACGTTAGTCCTAACGTTACAATTGTAGTCTAGCTATTCGAATAGGTCTAGGTAATTTACGAGGTTCTCTAGTCTATGCCTAGATCTAGATCGACCTCGGGCTCTACTCTCCAGACCCCCTTAAACTGTTACAAGGTTCTTGGTCTAGTCTTCAGGTTTATTTATTTATTTATTTCCGTTTTATTTCAACAGGGTAGCCCTTTCATTTAAAAAACTGCTCTACCAAGGGGCCCTGCACAATAAAAAGATACAAAACATATATTCAAATGCACAACGTTACAATCAATCAAAACAAACGTAAACATATCAACCAGATAGAAAAAAAAGGGTGTGTTACAAAATTATACTATGATAAAAATACAACATGAATAAGAATGAAAGAAACCGAGAGAATATAACGCGAGTTAACAAACAACTATAACAACAACAACAAAACAAATGATATCTCAGTTACCGGTGTCATAGAAATAAACATGATATGTATTGCACTCTGTTCTTCCTCGTAAAATATCACAATAGGGTTAAAACTTGAGAGATAAGATTCTACTCTGCTTTTTAAATATAGAAAAAGATGACAAAACTTGCATAAAACGAGGTAAGTCGTTCCAAAGGTTTGATCCTTGATAATGCAGAGATCTCTTATAATATTCCGTACGGGGTGTATTGATTTTTAGTGGGCAAGAGAGTGCATATCGAGTTCGCAAATTGACTTGACGAAAAACAACTATTTCTTTTAAATACACTGGCACCATATCATTGATCAATTTATACATAATAAGATACGTTTGGTATTGCCTCCTTTGTATAATCTTTTGCCAGTTTAATTGTCTTAAAAGAGTAGTACTGGATATTGAAAAATCAGCATTTAAAACCAAACGAGCATATCTATTTTGCAATTTTTGTAATTTCTTGATATTGCACTTTGAACTTCTGCCCCAGATTACAAGACCATAGTCAATATGCGGCAAGATTAATGCATTATATAACATAATTAAAATATTTCGTGGAATGTTCTTTCTTAACTGTCGGATATACCCTATGATTTTAGAAACCTTCACATATACCTTCTCAATTTGTTTATTCCATGTGAAACACTCATCCAATACGACACCCAAATATCTAAATTCATAAACTTGGTCAATTATGTCCTTATTATATTTGATAACTAAAACAGCACTATTGACTCTCCGTTTTGTACCAATCAACATACATTTACATTTCTTAACATTCAATTCTAAATCGTTAAATTCCACCCATCTGCATATCTTCTTAAACTCCTTTTGCAACAATTTAGAAACAACATTAATATTTCTGTCTTTACAAAAAACTGCAGCATCATCCGCATATAAACACAATTTTGTACTATGTAAAAATGACAACTTGCACATGTCATTTATGAATATAGAAAAAAGCAGAGGTCCCAATATTGACCCTTGTGGGATTCCTACTTCAATATTTCGAGATTCTGACAATATTCCCTGAAAAAATACACATTGTTGGCGATCAAGGAAATAATTTCTAAACCAATTCAGTTCAACGTCATGAAAACCATATCTTAATAACTTATTGAGTAAAATAATATGTGAAACTGAGTCAAAAGCTCGTTTGAAATCTAAAAACAAACATCCTGTAACATAACCTTCGTCAATATTCCTTAGAATATATTCATTTAAATCCAGTAATACAGTTGTTGTTGAATGCATTGGGCGAAATCCAGATTGACAATCACTTAATAAGTTATTTGAAATGAAGTAATCATACACTTGCTCATATACAGCTTTCTCAAAAATTTTCATGACGTGACATATAACAGAAATGGGTCGATAATTGCTAACATTGTCCTTATTTCCACTCTTGAATACAGGTGTAACTTTAGCCTTTTTTCAATCACAAGGTATAATTGCTGAATGAAGTGACAAATTAAACAAATAAGTAAGCGGTTCGGAGATAAAGGACGAAGCAATCTTTAAAAGATACGGGTGTAGGTTGTTAAGACCACATGATTTACCACTGTCAAGTTTAATCAATTCCCTCTGTACAAATTCACATGTAACATCCGAGAAAATAAAAGACTTATTAATAAAAGGGGTTTGGTGAGACGAGTCTATCCGAGCACTTTTAACCCCGTGGGTAAAAAAGCAATTGAATTCGTTAGCGATTTCAGAAGCATCAGTAGTAACAACTCCACCGTTACGTAATTCGACGCAGTGACTCTTTTTGTTACCGGTCAACCTTTTCAAATTCTTCCATGTGTTACGGGGATTGTTGGCATGATCAGTAAATTCTTTAGTGAAATAATTTCTTTTCAAATATTTATTCAAATTATTGACTTTATTTCGTACTTTCTGATATTCAGTCCAATAAGAATCAAGGTGTGTTTCATCAAACTTCTTCTTCATATAATCACGTTGACGTGCTAATGCAATGTACTCCTCATTTATCCAGGGTGCTCTTCCCGACCTTTTCATAACAGAAACAACAGGTGCATGTTTATCACACAATGCGGTAAATTTTTGCAAAAAATAACTCCAAGCGGATTCTATATCATCATTTTCGTAAACATTTTCCCAGCACGTATCTTCACAATCTCTCAAAAAATTATCTGTACAAAAATTTCGAAATGATCGACACTTACTAACAAATGGCTTTTTACGAACTGTTGAATCTTTCAGATTTACATATACAAGAGAATGATCACTTATTCCAATCGATATAACACCTTTTCTAATAAAACGTTTACATTTAGGTAATATAATCAAATCAATACATGTTCTGCTATTAGGTTTAATTCTAGTGGGTACATTGATTACTTGATCCAATTGAAATAATGTACATAAATCATTAATATTCTGACTCAGTCTACTTTTCACCAACATATTGCAATTAAAATCTCCCAAAATCACTAATTGATATCAAATTCACTTCATCAATATTCCTCTCCAATTTTGCAAAAAAGTCAGCTGGAGAATTCGGAGCCCGGTAAAGCACACAGATAAATAAAGAACTTGCATTTTTTATTTGTAATGCTATCCAAAGAAGTTCAAGTCCGTCACTTTCAAAGTCTAATCTGCGTATATATGACAGGGAGGATTTGATGTAGCAACAAACACCTCCACCTTGGGAATTTCTATCTCTCCTCTCTAATTCATAGCCATCAACAGACAGATCAATACATACATCATTATCTAACTACGTTTCAGAAATTGTAAATACATCAAATGGATTTGACATGAGATACTGACAAATGTCGTCGACTTTACCCCTTAAACTTCGAACATTAAGATGAGAAATATTGAGACCATTATTACATCCAAATATGTTTTCTTCAGTATGATAATTGTGAGGTGGGGACGAGTTTACTGTGGCCCGAATTGACTCAGTCTGTTTCTCATGAGATACATTAAAAAAAGGTAATTCCTGAAAAATACAAAGTGAACAAATCCAATCCTTCTCACTTTGAAAGGTTTTGAGTGATACTCCACACTTCACATGACACCAGTGCAAACATTTAACGCAAAGAATACTATTTTGATTATTTGTAACCGATTTTTTACATATGATACATGGATATATGTGACTAGAACGAAGGTTCGAATTCAAAGGTTCAGCAGTCATATTGTATGATGAGACGAGGTGTAGTTTAACTTGGTTTGATTTCTCACTTACGCTTGCTTCTCACTCCTTCGGTTTGGTCCAGTTTGTCGATGTCAGCAAAGGACGCGATTGGCACTTTCTTGTTGTCGTGTGTGAGAACTGTTATGCGACCGTCCGATGTCCACACTTTCTTGACTCTCTCGTGCTCGCGGAGTTCAGCAACGGTACGTTGGCGCTTCGATGTCAGGTCTTCATGGACGTAGATGTTCGATCCTTTGAAGTCCGCTCGTTTGCTGTAGATGGCCATCCTCTTGTTGTAACTCGTGAACTTCATGATGATCGGGCGCGTTTTCGCTCCATCCCAGTCTCTTGGCGTGACTCGATGACTGCGGTCGATGTGAAGGGGGGTGATGTCGATGTGGAGCTTTTCTCGCACTTTGTCAACAATCTGCTGATCGGTGTTTTCGTCCTTCAGCTCCGTGATGCCATGGAAACGTAGACAGTTCCGGCGAGTGTATTGTTCCTGTTCTTCACAGATTTGTTCCAGACGATCGACCTTTCCCTGAAGCCGGTTGACAGTCTCGGTCAGTGACGCAACCTGCTGTTTTTGTTGATGAAGGTCAAGTTCAATGGCTTTGTAGACATCCTGTGTCACCTGCTCCGTGATTGCTGCGACAATAGATTCCACCAGTCGGTCACGCGTGTCGGTCTTATTCAGCGCTGTGTCGACTTGTTCTCGGATGGTATGCATTAGAACCGGGTCAAGTGATTCTAGATCCGATGTTTGGCGGGAATCTCTTTGTGGGTCTTCGGGTGATTGACCAGCAGGGCTACCAGATTTTGTACCCCCATTGCTGGCTGCTGCCCATCCCGATGTTTCAGGCGACGCAGTCGAGGACTGTTATTTTCATCGTAAGGACGAGACTAACGCTATATTAGTACAGGCAGTACTACTAGGTAGTAGTAACTAGTATTTCTAGATGTCGAGTCTCTTCTAAGCGAAGAGTAGAAGTCTCTAGTGCTTGTCTAGCTTGCAGATACTCTTTGCTTCTCAACGACATAGGCGTATCTCGTGTGTACACGCGTGTGGCCAGCAAGCTAGCTGCTGTATCCAGCCAGCCACTCGTTTTGTGCCATTGGCATTCATCTGTGTGCTGGTACCCTTACTAGTCATCGTTAGACTCGATTTAAACTCGACATAAACCTCCTCCTGGGTAGGTTTAATTTAAAACCAATTTAGACCATAGCTGGATTTAGTAGCATACAAATTAAACCTGGGTTTAAACCTGGGTCTAAACTGGTGTTTTAAACCCAGGTTTCAACCCCAAAACCCATTTTAGACCCAGGCGTGGGTTTAAACTCGGGTCTAAGTTTTTAGCAGAATACGGGCCTAGGTATACACTCGTGAATTATAATACGAACTCCTGTCTGCGAGTAATTAGGTCTAAGGGATCTTACTCAGATCCTTATTTCACAATCAAATTTGAAGACTTGGTAACCCTTCAATTTCATTTTTTATAATTACTTACGGTAATTTTTTTCTGCATCATTTCAATTATGGCCTGTTATGATATGGCTACACAAGATTTAAATGAGGTTCTGTCCAAAGCTATGGAATATCATAATTCATGTCACAATCATTCCATTAATTATTTTTACATTACAAGCGCTAAGAGGAAATGTCCTCACCGACTGGTCATATGTGCGGAATTCAAGATATTTGCATTTGCTTTAATGACAGCCAAAAGAGCTAGTTAGAATGATGGGCAATGCCCTCTAAAAGAGGTTTCAAGATTTGATTATTGGATTATTATTTTCATCTTCATCTGCAAGGAATGCAATAAAAACATACATATATGAGAAATAGAATCGTATTGCTACCTAATATATTAATAGTTTAGCAACAAGGGGGGGGGGGGCTACTCTCTATATTACCAACGTCCTTGACGTTGCCACTGAAAAGAGAAGTGTTTTTATTTCTCTGTTGCAGTTCAGGGATCCTCAATCACAATAGATGTTCATGATTCAGATCTAAATTCAATGGAATAATAATTATGAAGATCACTCCTAATCTGGATGAAAAAGAAAAGAATCTGTCGTGTTTAAGAGAGTTTTTAGTACATCAGATTGGCATCAATTTGCTATTTTCGAACTTGAGTAAGAAAGTTCGATTCAAAAGTCCTTATAGGAAATGTATGTGCCTCCACAGCTAAATATGCCGTTCAGAGAACATGACGGTCCTGGTGACGTCATCTAGGGAACAAGCATATTTCACAGGCGCCACAGTGACACCATTAACAGGGTACAGATTAGATATGCTATAGTACAACTTTCATGACACCTTCTATGGTCTATTAACATTCTATCCAAACTGCTTGTACGCAAATTGGTATGATATCACAAGACTTTATAAGTTGGTATCTCGTTGGTCTGAAGACTATAGGTTGCAACTCTACTCTCCGCAACATCTCTACGACGCACGTCTCCTGGAGATGAGCCCAATCTCCAGGATTCGCAGGAGAATCAAACATTTCCGTTTTTTGCTGAGACTATTTCCGTCTTCCAGCTTGTCTCCGAGACGTCTCTGCGAAGTCTCCATCACTGTGGCCATGTCATGGGGACTAGTTGTCTGCAACATCTTCGAGATGTCCCGCATCTTGTGGAGACCGTAATAACATAATGGCGACGAAAGTGAGAAGTCGCTGAGAAAAGACGTCTCTGATAAGTCCCTGCGACTGCAAAAGCCGTGCCAACATCCCCGTGACTTCCAAGCAAATAAGTTGTTCCTTTGTTTAAAGACGTCTTGGACGTCGCCCTGGAAATCGCGTTAGTTGTGACAGCGAAAATAATTTCTTCGAGACGCTGGCATTGCGACAATGTCTCCTCCCGCCAGATAGGCCCTCAATCCCCCCCCCCACTTTAATTTTGCAGCAATATCAAACTACTGACCATGGCTCGTCTGACACCTGCTCTACATTGTGCATTTTCACCTTCATTCATTCATTCATTCATTCATTCATTCATTCATTCATTCATTTCATTATTTTTTTTTTCATTTCCATGTTTTCCACCTCCCAATGCATGCCTTAAAACAGCTGTGGTGCAGAAGAATGAAATTTGGTACTAAAGCATTGCGGAGAGTGGCTGATAGTACTATTAATTGCCATGTACCTGTGCCATCTTTCCTCCAACTCCAGTCCCTGAAGTCAGGGATCACATCAAATAGGGTGGTTTCTGATGATCTGCTCCCACGTTATGACGAGATGATGCCTACCCTCGTTGACGCAGGCTGCCCCAAACCTTGTTGCTCATCAGTCCTTGCTGGACATGAGCACGATTATTAAAGTAGTTAATGCGTCAATGAGCTCTGGTTTGCTGACCCATACTACTACTGCATTTTGCATGCCACATCAAAGCAAGTCTCAAGTAATGTCGCACCCTGTCAGTGCCTGATGTTGGGCTCTGGAAGAGAGGTATGCTGTACAGGAAAGAGCTGAAAAGGCCTTTATCTTTTCAAAACCACGCCCCACCCGTAACTCCCTCAAATCAAAGGGATTAAAAAAAGCACGCTACCAAAAATGTGATGTTATGCTCATCCGTGCGATTGTATACTGTTTTCAGAAAATGCTTTCAGAAAACATTATGTCATCCTTTGTAAGGATATCTTTGCGTAGACCGCATCTAAGTTGTTGGAAAGCTGAAGGGTTGTGAGATCCAATTCCTGTTGGATATTTCCGTCTCGAATCAGGTGTTCAGGATGAGTTGTCCGTCCCATTTATTCTTGGATATCTGTGCGCTGATAAATGAGGGCAGTTCTTTATTTTTCAATCTCAATTTTCAGGAAGCCGCTACGCTCTTCCAATCATGATTTGAGATTTGAGTGGTGCCATCACCATCTCTTGTCAGAGGACTGCACAGTGTTGCTGAGCAAAAATGTTAAGATTATTTTCTTCGGGATCAGTATCCAATACAACATCAATAGGTGTTCAGTTTCCCTAGTCATTTGCGCTTTCAGTAAAGAAACGGTTTCGTTTGATAAAAAGAGAATAAAAAAAGATAAGAAAAAACCTTCAGTTGAATTGTCTTCACCTACTCTGATACGATACTGCCATTAAAGGACTTTAATGATCGAATTTAGTTAACTGCCCCTAAATACTGGTCTGACCTGGATCGAGGAGCTCGATTCCCCGGAAGCAAGGGAGAGAACTTAGAAGGCATACACCAATTTCAGCAGGAGGAGAATCATATCGCTTGCCAGCTGGAAAGTTATATAATTGACCATGAAAGGTGACGAGGTGGCTCAGTCGGTAGCGTATGACTTGCGATCTACAGACTTGTGTTCCGGCGCGGGTTCGAATCCCACTTATCTCAAGTCTAGCTGAGCAATGGTGTGTGTTGTCATATCGTCCCCTCTAGTAGAGGAACAACACTTTGCGCCTCATCACTTGGATATAAAAAGTGGAAGTCCCTTGTGTGAAAGAATCACAAACCCAGACACATGAAAAGATCCCGAATCGGCATTCCGTTATCGGAAAACTCAAGGTGCATAAACCGGTAAAGTGGTCCACCCCTAGTACATACAACTGACCAGCTAGTTGCATACGGGCTATCCAGCTATCTCGTCAGAAGGGAAAAAAAACGAAGACAAACTAAGATTAGGCGTGTTTATTACCCTCTTTGCCATTGCACGCTGATTCGGCACCTTGGAATAGGATGGCGGCCGTATATATATATATATATATATATATATATATATTATATAATTATATACATATATACATTGAAACAAAGAAAGGAAAAACTGACCAGAAACAATAGTGACAACTTTGAGCAAAGAAAATGAGAAAAGAAAACGAAACCGATGGAAGCCCGTTTTATGTGCTCAAAATTTCAATATATATGAATATAGATATCTATATATATATATATATATATATATATATATATGTATATATATCTTAAATACAATTTTTTCATTTATTTGTCATAATCATTATTGATATGTAGGAGGATGGAACCGCTCTTGGCCCTAATTGACCATTGAAGGAGTATGGAAGAGATGACAAATGGGACAAAATAGGGGTACCAGTGAATTGTAGTTGAATGCTCACAGATGCCGTTTCGAAAAATGCACAAAATGCCTGATTTGACCATTATTTGACCTTGAAAGTGACCTTGAGAGGTGATTAGTGACCTTGAATTGCAGAAATGATATTTAGAATGACATTCTCTAGCCCCGTCAAATCTTCCACATGGGATTCATAACATTAATCAACCTTTTCAATTTGTAACTGCAGTTAACCTTTAACCCGGATGGCGGCCATATTGGATTCCACCAATATGGCGGCCCAAGGGTTTTTAGTCTTGGCGCCCATCAAAAATCCAAAGAGCATGGTACAAGGGACCTATGAGCCAAATTTGGTGCTTTTGGAAAAATCTGAACCAAACAACCCATTTTGAGCCCTTAGGCCCCCAACTATGAGCAGAATATGCGAAGTTGGCACGCCGTCGACTGAGTCGGACGTGCGAACATGGCACATAAAGAGTTAAACTCTAATATGGTGATGCTAGGTTGCACGGGGTCCCCAGGGGTAAGGTTATGGTGATCTTCCCCCTTTTTTTTGGGGGGGGGGGGGTAAAAACATAGTATTCTCCGACCCTAGTGAGGGGATGCTTGCCAGGTTTGGTGAATTTGACCTAAGTGTTTTCAAGAAGAAGATAAAAAATTTGGTCCCTTGCAAGTACACTCACCTACTATTAAACTTATTATAAAACTTACCATTATCGGGTTTTTCAGGAGATAATTTGTAAAGATTCCTTGATTTTGTGGCGTTGTCTTCTTAACCTTCATTCTCTTGGCATTGTGCCCCTTGGTGCCGGTAGGTAAGAAATAATTTCCAAATCTACAAAGGTATTGATTCTACATTTCAGAAGCAGTATCTGTCAAGTTCGTTTCACGTCCTGTCTGAAAATTTGAAAAGGTAAATATTGGGACCCGATGTGACCCCCCCCCCCCCCAATTCCCTGGGTATTGTGTCCCCGGGGCCCCCGTGAGGAATGTGTATGTTTTTGTTTCAATTTTGTTATTCCGCCTGCCCGAGAGCAATCAAGCAGTGCATGTATCCCCTTTCCACGATCAACTGCATGTGGCATATCGCATAATGCAAAATATCGACCGAATGTGAGATGTGAATAGAGCATACACTAGCTTTGCAAACTCTGAATAGTGTCAGTGAAAGTCAAATCTAGTGTGCTCAGCCTTGATTGATACGTACGTCTGCAGACGTTTCTATTTTTTATAGCAAAACAAACGTACTACTTGTTTTATTAGACAGAAACCTGCAATCTTTGAAGGCTTCCTTGGTGGTAGAACGGTGGATGGTATGAGGTCTCACGGTGCTTCACGTATTCTGTCTGGAGTATGTGAGTGGGCCTGAAAAGGGAATACCCTATCCTGACGTTTCGGCAAGCATGTTCTCGCCGTTCTCAAGGGAATGAGCAAGTGTTGTTGGCGGTGGTAGTGCCTAAAGGCGCCTCATTCAATATTGAATATTTACGCCTTTTATCTCATATATAAAAAGAAATTCTCACTCATTTTTTTCGACAACGGAAAAAAACAATAATTCCATTGTTATGTAACTAAAATAATAATCGTGATAACAATTTGGCGCGGGGAGCAATCTGTACGCATAAAAGTTGAGATAGAGAAGAGCACCTCGTATAAGACTCGCAAAATCTGGTCAGTCCTACTCGGTAATGTTACTCTTTGGAGCAGTATCTTTTACAATACAGAACGTGAGAGATGGTCTCTTGTTCTTTACAAATATCACATTGTACATTGCCATGTTTTCCTACTTTACACAAATGATAAGTAAGCTTACAAGTATGTAATAAACATTCATCTTTTCTACTTTTACAGAATGGTTTAAATTCGTATGGTGTAGGCTGAATAGTATAAAGATGCCTTCCATGCTGTGAATTTTCCTATCTCGTACACCATATCCTGGTGTTAAAATTCAGCAGAATTATAAATACGTAATTCTGTCACCGTATAAGAGACTTGCAAATCAACTTCTTGGTGTGCGAGTCCTGAATTCGCAAGAGTATCAGCTCTCCCATTACCTGATATTCCACAATAAGAGGGGACCCTCTAAAACAACAACAAAGAAATAAGTTCCTTTTTTATGTAGATGTGTAATTTTGCACAGAATTGCAAAAACAAGAGGAGAAGAATCTCGATGTTCTATTGCCTGTAGTGCAGATTTAGAATCAGTTAATATCAACACAGGTGTTTGCATTATATGGTTCACTTCTAACCATTCCAGGGCCATTAGGATGGCTATAAGTTCCGATCTGTGTACTGAAACGGGAGGGATCCGGAACGCTTTACCATATTTATATTCCGGTTCATAAAAAGCAGAAGAAGATACTTTGTTCTCTTGTTTGGAAGAAATACATCCGTATAAATCATTTAAAAAAATCCTTTCATTATCAATATACTCTAACATCATCGCCCTCAATTCGTACTCATTAACATCTTTCTTATTGGCTATCCTTTTCTGAATGTTATAAGAAGTATGTGGTACAACCAAGTGCCAAAAAGGAATACCTCTGATACAACCGTCAAAATTTTCGATGGTTTCATCTAAGGTAGTGATTCTCATTGCAACTGGTTCTCTGCCAGCTTTCCAGTGAAATGTTTCATATTGCCAGCAAAATAACAGGAGTGATTTCAAAGGCTAATCTGCATTTTGCGCTTGAATGTGGAATTTAACCCGTTGAGGACGGACTGATTTTGCTACAACACACATTTCCCATAGACACCTGCCCGAGTATACTCGGGACTCGTCCTCAACGGGTTAAATGAATAAGTAAGATACTGTCTTCGTAAATCCAAGGGCATCTCCCCACACTCTATTTGGAGTGCATCAGTTGAGGTAGCTATAGCGGCTCCTGTGATAGTCTTCAAACATTGATATTGAATTGATTGCAATCTATCCTTTTGACATTTAGAGGCTGAATCATACACCCATAATCCAAAATAGATCGAATAAGTGCTATGTTAACTAAAGTAGTGTTGCTGTATCAGCACCCCAGTCAGTGCCAGCTAAAATCCACAGCAAATTCATTCTTTTCCTACATTTTGTTATAATTGATTCTATACTACGCTTCCAAGTTAACTTAAAATCAAACCACACCCCGAGATATCAAACCTCCTTTTTAACTTCCATGGGCTCATCACATAATCGAATACATACCTTTGGTATTCTTCTGTTGCTAATGTATGCAACAGCGCATGATTTCCTCCTAGATAATATTATGCCCCAATTATGGCACCATTCAGATATAAAATCAAGACCTGTTTGAACTTCCTTCACACAAAAATCAAAATTTTTATTTACACACCATATCACTACATCATTAGCATACAAGGAGACACTAACCTTATTTAATCCATCATTCCAATCACTCAGCATTATGTTGAATAATGTCTGGCTGATAACACTGCCTTGATGTAGACCATAATCAGACACAAATGTATCAGACAAAACATTGTTAAGCTCAACTTGAATTGTTCTATTATTAAAAAAAAAACCCTGTGTATCCATGTAATGATTCTTCCACGGAAACCTATCTTTTGCGTCTTATAAATAATTGCTTCTCTGTACAACACATCAAAAGCTTTTTCAAATTCCAAAAAACAAGATATAACATATTCCTTACTTACCAAACCTTTATGTACATCATTTTCTAAGCTAACGATCACGTCCATTGTGCTTCTATGTCCTCTAAAAGCAAATTGATTACAGGATAATATCTGACATTTCTCTATTATCCACAACAATCTGTTATCAATCATACTTTCCATCAATTTACACATCACCGATGTCACAGATATTGGTCTGTTTGACGAGGGTTTTGATGGGTCTGAATTTCGTTTCAGAATCGGGCAATGACTGAATGGGTCCATGCTTGTGGCAGCACAGATGTTTTCCAGATAAGATTGAAAATTCGTAGCAAATTCGTAGCACATTCGTAACAATTCGTAGAAAATTCGTAGCAAGTGAGAGGAAAATCCGGCTTAAATACCATCGGGAAGGATCAAAGGGACTTTGGCTTCCTGGAGGGAAAGTCAACGATTGGCTGAATAGGTCACGGTAGGTAGGGAGGTCAAGGTTTAGTGCGCAGAATCACTTCCTGTGTGTGGGGTTGTCACGGTTAGCTTCACACATTGTAATGGTTGTCTAACTGTAAGTATCAATTAGGGCCACTATAGTGTGGGGGTCTGAGGGGTGTTTAATAATCAGCCTGCTTGTCAAGTAGAGTTAGCCAGATATTGCTCAGGAGGAGGCCATTATCCTGTGTGCAGCCAACCGTAACAACCCACACACACAGGAAGTGACTCTGTGCACTCAACCTTGACCTCCTACCTACTGTGACCCGTTCGCCCGTTCAGCCAATCAAAGTCCCTTTGATCCTTCCTGAGGGTATTTAACCCGGATTTTCCTCCCTCTTGCTCATTCCCTTGAAAATGGCGAGAACATGCTTGCCGAAACGTCGGGATTGGGTAGGCCCTTTTCAGGGTCATTCACATACTCCAGAAAAGAAAAAAAAAATACGTGGTGCACCGTGAAACCTCATACCACCCAAAGAAACATGCAATTTTCATACAGAAAAATAAAGAGATACTGAAGGAAAAACCGCAAGCATTCAATCAAAGTCATTTTTCTCGTCAGCATAAAATACATAGGTTAAGAACACAGCCACTCTTGTCTACAGCTTGGGATCCTATAGTAAATCGACCAAAAAAAAAAAAAAAAAAAAAGGTAAGCCCACTGGAAGTTAAAAGGCATTTTGGATTTTTTTTTCTTCAAAAAATCGTTATTGAATGTCAGCCCAAGCCCAGAGATTGCTACATACCAGTTCTACATTCTAGAAAAAAAGTATATTATGAGCAGACAATCAAGAGCTGACAGGAATATTACTTTCACGAACATTATTCAACATTTTCCTTGAAAGAATCATGGCAGATGCGCTTGAGAAACACGAACACATAGTAAGCATTAGTGGCAGACTAATTGCTAACCTACATTTTGCTGACGACTATAATTATGGACTCAAGATGAAAGACCACAACCTTAAGGAAGTGACTAACTCCAAACATCTCGTGATAAATAATGGGTCAAAGGGGATATAGTTGATACAATACGCAAGTAGAATCAGCACTGACCAAACTAAAAAGGACAGTATGGTCACCAAAACAGAATACTCAATCAGTTCGGTCTGTAGTCACAGCAACATATACGTATGTGAAACATGGACCCTTACAGCTGAACTGGAGCGAAAAAAAAATCAAACTTGTGAAATGAGATGCCACAAGAAAATCTTAAACATCACATTCAGGGATAGAATAACAAACAAAGAAGTCAAAATCAATGTGAAATTGGGTCAGAGAAGCGATTGGACCACTTCATGACGTCCTCTACATCGTCAAGATCAGGATATTGAGATGGTGCGGTCACGCTACACGAACAACAGGACTTACAAAGACCATTATGCTGGTACGATAGCATCAATGAACAGGTGCAGCTACCTCTCGCCATTACTGAGATTACCGCAGGACAGATACAGCTGGAAGAACATTTGTCAAAACATATTTTCTATCAAGTGAATGTCAAATACAGGTTGAAGAATAGACGGGGATTCTTACAAATACTAGCGAAAAAAAGTTTTCGTTTCTGTTTTCGTAAAATCCTGATTCTTGAAAAAACCTCTGAAGAGTAAGAGCAAAGACAGTCTTGTAGCGCATGAAGAACAGGCCCAGTGTCTCAGAGCAAAAAGTGTGGAAGTGTAACATGTTTGAGTGCAGAGAATACCCAATGAATGATTGTGAATTCTTGATGATTAAAATAATGTTACACAAGAGGGAGAGGGGAAGAGAGAAATAAAGACGGAGGAGAGACAGAGAGAGGGAGAGGGAGAAAGAGTGACAAGAATATCCACTATTAGTTCATGCAGTACTTCTGTCAGTCGCGAGTTTGCATCCACTCGTGTAGCATGTCTTCTTTGCTCGAAAATGGTACAAAAATATATATATTTGTAGTCATAAAACTTCCCGTCAAATTTCGATAAAATTGTAGATTATCATGCAATACACACTAATACCGTAGAGGCGTGCTCTAATTTGGTATTTTGTTATTGTTTTAATCGAAGAGATGTTTAAGAAGGCAAAATTTTAATCATTGTTCACCAACCGTTTTATAGCATTCGTCTCGAGAATCCGGTGGGACCACTGAGTGAAGGTCTCGACTCAGATCAAAGACAACGATGTATATAGCCCTCCACGTTAAAAACACCTGCATAACAGAAACAGGGACAGAAAACAAATCAACATATTATGAGTGACTATTCTTCAAGCCGTGAGTAGGACGCGTGGTGAAAGAGAGTACCATGACCGTGGTTTAATACTAGTCAAGAATTAACAGAATGCCACAATAATGTTCCAGTTAGTGTCTACCAACTTTCAATGAAATCTGGTTTCCAGGCATGAACGTTTTCATCACAGAACGACATTCAAATCAATAGTTTATTTCCATTAAAAAACAAAACTGAAGAAAAATATGATACAAAGCAGAGCATGTGTCAATATTATTTAGCTGGAAAGGAGAGTTCATAAAACACAATATTCAAGAATGCACACTTTGCCATGATGCAAAAAGAAGAAGAAGTGATCATAACGATGGAAAGGAGTGTTCCATTAAAAAGCCAATTTTGCAGGACGTGGAACACTGACATGAAAACAACAGCAACACCAATATACCAATAAAATGTATTTACATTACATTCATCAACATTGTACATTTAATCTTTGCTATTTATGATGTTGATAATACAACCATACTATCAACAATATTTGTTTCAGAATGTAAATAAAAAACATTGTAAAATAACAATTTCATGGCACTGACACTATTGTGACCATGCATCACAAAACCAACAAAAAGTCGCTAGACATGTATTTTTTTAAAGTAGGGTAGATTCTGAAAGAGCAGAATAATAAGCTTTAAAATGGTGTATAACCCAATTCAAATGAATTCCCCCAACCCCCTATCTAAATACCGGAAAGAAAGCACACACTCTGCAAAAGTGTGACCTGAGAAAAGAGGCTCTGAAGTACAGAGTCTTTCCTTAGCCGTGCTAGCAATGTGATGAAAGTGACAAAACACCGGATGTAAACCACCGGATCAATAACAATGTAGAGATTATGCTGAAATAGAGCATTGCACCTGTCCGTGATCAATGCTAACTTTCAAAGCAGTAGCATTATCTTTTCAAAAGTTAGTCGACTTAAAATTGAAGAGTGTGCACAGAATTTCAAGAAATGGAAGAGGGTCTCTAAGACATACTTAACATTCTACTCCCCCACCCCTCCCCCCCCCCCCCCCACAAAAAAGGGATGTAGAGAAACTGCTGAAAACGCACTTTCCCATTCATGTTAGAATCCCAAACTAAACTAGACTCGGAATTTGTCAACACTGACAAATTAGGTGATCCGATCTATTGGGAAATCAATTATTTGAGTCCTGATCCCAATAGGCATGACCATACAGGTTTCATCTGTGTTGAGGGGACATTGGCCATGTGATGTTTGGAGTCTCATTTAGAAAAGGGAGTCAGACCTGCCATATTTGGTACCGAATTCCGTATGCACTAACGAAGATACATAATGAAGTATATTTGACCTTTGACCCCATTTTGCACACCAAATATGGCATCTGACCAAAAAGTGGTTATTTTGTGAAATGATTCTTGTAACATGGTCTTTGCGTGTGCAAAATATGGGAAAGATAGGACAAGTATTCACCAAGATACAGGATGAAACATTTACGACCTTTGACCCTAATTTACATACCCAAGATGGTGTCCGTTCAAGCAGTTGTTATTTTATGAAAAAATGTACGTGACATGAACTAAACATGTGCAAAATATGGGGGTGATAAGGGCTGTTTTTCTTGAGTTATTGCAAAGAAAGTTGCAAAAAGAAAGAAATATCTCAATACAGCAAAGATAAGCTTTAATTTCAACCAAGTTTTTTTTAGCATGATCCCGACATTGTATGAAAAAGCAAAAGGCACAACAACATAGCGCAAAGTCTCAACTCCAACATATTAAAATCTGGGAGAAATTCACCGAAGGGTAAGTGAGCTAGTGCTCGATAAAGACAATCATGTCAATTTTCACATCTAGAAAAATTCCCTCCCATAGAGATAACACGTCATAACGAAGATACAGAAAGAAGTACATATGACCTTTGACCCCACTTTGCACAGACAAGATGGCATCTGAGCAAAAAGTGATTACTTGTGAAATGATCCTTGTAACATGGTCTTTACGTGTGCAAAATATGGGAAAGATAGGACATGTGTTCACCAAGATACAGGATAATACATTTATGACCTTTGACCCTAATCTACATACCCAAGATGGCGTCTGATCAAGTAGTTGTTATTTCATGAAATAATGTACGTGACATGAACTAAACATGTGCAAAATATGGTGGTGATAGGGTATGTTTTTCTTGAAGTATTGCAAAGACAGTTGCAGAAAGAAATATTTCAATACATCGAAGATAAGCTTTAATTTCAACCAAGTTTTTTGACGCAATCCCGACATCGCATGAAAAAACAAAGGGCACATTCACGATAGCCCAAAGTCTCAGCTACAGCCTTTTAAAATCTGGGAGAAATTCACCGAAGCATAAGTGAGCCAGTGCTCGATAAAGATAGTCATGTCAATTTTCATTTCCATAAAAACTGCACTCCCATTGAGATAACACGTAAACTGTTTCAAATTTGACAAGGTTACCTTCAATCCATTTTTACGAGGTAATACCATCATCCAATCAATATTGTGTTATGACATTTATGAAAGAGCATTTAATAAGCTACAACATACTGAAATTAGGGTGAAAATCGGCAAAGGATAAGTGAATTACGCTCGAGTGAACTTGAAATTTGATGACGTCATTTTGAAAATTTACTTTTTTTACTTTATTAAGAAATTTGATATCTTTTAATCATTTTTTTCAGTATCGCCAACCCATGAAATGACATGTACAACTCATCAACTTTCAAAATATGTAAAGAAAATGGGGAGTCACTGTCCATCCTGACGAGTAAGATCGGATTAAAAATTGGCGGTTTTTTGGCATTGTTGCACTGTATATCGCCATTGACGCGCGCGCGGAATTTCAACTTTGACGGGCCCGTATGACGTCATATTGAGTCAGATTGACTTGAAACTTGGTAGAAATATTCCTTGACATTTCAGGCATCTGATAAATGTGAAAAAACGGGAAATTTCTATTGCATATGAGCTGTGCGTGTGTATATGTGCGCGCGCGTACGCGTCCGTCCATTTTTTTTCAATTTTTCATAAGGTAAAATGCTCCAGATGGTCTGAAACGTGTGCAAAAAAAAATTAAGCTCGATTTGAGCATACAAATATTTCAACGCGCGCGTACGCGCACTTTTTAACAATGAATATGAATTTTGATAATATGAGTAGAATGCGCTTGACTTGAAATATATGTGACATAAATTTCATTGAAAAATTCCATTCTATTAATGATATATGAATAAAAATGTGTTTTCATATAATGACGTCATAGTGACGTCACGGTTGACCAATCACTCTGATACATTAGATTTGTCGTCTTTGGGACATGATACATATATACTATAAGTTTGAAATTGATACTCTGAGAACTTTCTGAGTTAGTAGATGCACAACTTTTGTCCAGAAATAAAGAAAGAAGAAGAAGAAGAAGAAGAAGAAGAAAGAATCCGTACAGATACAGAAGGTGATCCGAGAGGATACTCGGATCACCAAATAATGCTGCAGAAGATTAGGACTTTCAGGAGACTTGAAAATCTCAAGATTTAATTGGTTGACCCATTTCACTATTTTTGAGCCGTCACCTAAAATCAAAGGATAAGACTTCTCGTTGGTTTTGTGATGCATGGTCACATTTAGACGTGTTTACAAAGATTTTTTTTTTTTTTTTGATATCCAAGTGATGTTTTATTTGGCGCTCAACATTCTTGATGTAATCACAGCTGAGAGATACATGACAAAGAATAAATTTTGTTCAACTTCTTGATTATACATGCACATTTTTGTCTTGAGGTATGCTGTCTGTGTGGGTTTATAATGGAAAGAAATGCCATTCTGTACCAAATGTAGTGACACCGAATGAGAATAGCACTGGCTCAATGGGTCAGCGAACAACACATTAGACTAAAAATCTCCTAACACAAAATGGCTGTCCGAGCCACGAGAGCTTCCGAATGGAAGCACACTCTCAGTGCGCATGCGCATGAAGAGAGGCCAAAAGAGCCACGCGTCTTCTGGCCTCTCTCCTCCAATCACCGCAGCTCGCGGTTAACAATGTTTGCGTATGATGTGTACACGCACACGCACACACACACACACACGTGTCTCAGTGGCAGCAATGTCCCACACGTTTATGGCTATAGCACCGAGTCTGGCATCGCCCAATTGCTCGGTCGCTCGGGAGATTACGAATTATAAAATGGGTTCAAGAATGTAGCCAATAGGAAGCGCTGAAATGAGACACACCTCCTTCCTTTACTTCAGTACAACTGCACTGCCTGTAATCCTATGGTAGATTGCCGATCGTCTGTGCGCGCGGCGGCTCCTTTGATGAATTGCATGCATACGCGTACGCGCTGTCAATCCTCCTGTAAACAACTTCTAGTTCGGGCTGCCGGCCGGCCGGCCTGTCTTCCCTTAACCTTGTGCATAACATATGTGGCGTACGTACGTATACTGTACTATACGTACACTTTGTACAGTACAGTAGACCAAGCGTTATGGGACCGGACGCGTACATGGAGTCACTTTGAAGAGCAAATCCAACGATTTAGCAGGTTAATTCTCACGCCGTTTTCAGAGTATGTTGTCTAGTAGGCCTATATGAGGAGTCTATATCAAGTCTTTAAGGTAAAGGGTGCATATTCTATGTAAAATAAGTAAGTTTTCATGCGGGTGTCCGGAAACCCAACCCCCCATTATACTTATACACACTGTACTGTATGTGCGGGACTTCCGCGAGTGCGACGTGCGTAAAAGTTTGGGACGAACATCTTCGGACGTCTTGACCCACAAAGGTACGTGAAAAACGCTGAAAAATGATGTTAGTTTTCGAATTTTCGACCCATTTTATAAAACAAATGATGCACAGGATTATTTCGTGGCGTTAGTGTAGGCGTAGCTCACTCTCGGGTATTTACAATGTAGTGCAACATGCACTCGGCTTCGCCTCGTGCATGTTTCACAATTGTAAATACCCTCGAGTGCACTACGCCTACACTAACGCACTCTATCCTGTGCATCATTAGTATAATAACGCACCGTTAGGGGAGACGATCGCCCGACTCTAATCCAAGCGGTTCAATTTCCCTCTGTATCATGATAACCTCATGAATTAAGCGGGACTGACACATTAAAGTTCTCCCCATAAGAGCACAGATATGTTCCCAAGTGTAAGCATGAAAGTACAATAATGTGAAAATTTGAAATTTTGCTCTGACTGAACCAAAACTTATCGGCCTCATTATGAATTCACTTTTTCTTTGGCTGTTGGTTTTATGATAAATACTATGACTTGCGTCACTTAACAAACACCCTAAAAACAACACAGAAAAAGCAAGTTCAAATCGACCCCCTTTTCAAACCCGTTCTTTTCCTTCTTGTCCATGGCAATTGCCCATTCCCCTTCTCCTAAAAAAAACGACAAAACAAAACAAAACAGAAAAAAATCCCAAATGGCATGAATATTGACATGACACGGAGAATAAGGTAATGTGAACATGAATCATTCATCATCTTACGTGTGACAAAACATGACACCTAATCTATAATGTAGGCTACTATGAATTACCAACCTGGTGGGTTGTATAGTAGACATCATGCCCAGCAAAGTCCCATATACTCAACGACATCTCATCAGCTGGAGGTGAGTTAAGACTGTCTCCCTTCTGCTTTTTCTCCACGTACTTGCGCACCTCCTCTTTGATGGATGACTCACTAGTATTGGAAGGTAACAAGACGGCCGACGAGGCAGAGGATCCCACAGAAGGCTCTGAGGTAGCTATTAAAGTTAAAATAGTGTACATGTCTAATGTGGATGCCGTATGAATAAAATATTAATAGAATACTCTGAACATTATACTAAAATATATTATAGGATAAAAAGTGTTGCTTGATAAGTGCCTTACAGTAGCTGGACAGTCTGTTTCGTCAGGAGCCTAGTTAGCAACTACATGTATTAAAATCAACTTCTTATACAGTTTCTTGTTAAACTACAGTATAATAGAAATAAGTACAAAGTGCTAGTCCATTCTACCCGTGCTTCATATTAAAGCACAATATACAAGTGTCATTTATATACAAACGTTATTGTGGTGTTAAATAGCCATGAGTGCATGGTGTAATGTATTTTGTTTGGTTGTTTGAGAGAACCAGAGCTATACGTAAAGGCCGTATCACACCTTTCCGGGCAAGCTACGCGGGCTTGTGGCGAGGAGGTATTTTACAGCACGCAAGAGATTTCCGCGGGCGAACAAGAATGTTTGCAGGTTTCGCACTGGTTTCTTACATACTGCGTGCATTCCGTGTGACCTGCGTGAGTGCTTTGAAACCGATCCGTTTCCTGTTACAAGCAACTTATGGGTACTGAGAAGTACCTGAATTTGAATTACCTGCGAGGTGCTGACCGTAAGGGTTTCCTACTGGTGTTTTGCGTGTACCTCTGCGAGCGAACCCCAATGATTTACTCGGAACAAATTTTGAGCATGCTCAAGGCCTTGTCATACCGTATCTGGGGAAGTTTTGCGGCTTGACTTGCGGGGAAATAAATTTACTATCCGGAGCTCACCGCGCTTCGTCCGCACATGACAGTACCTATCGCGTATCTCGCGTGTAGTTGCCCGGAGGTGCGCACGCAAGTCCGATTTAACCGCAGCCAAGTTTTGAGCATGACCAAAACTTTTTTCCGGGCGGGTCGCGGGGATGCTCGGAGAGGTCCACGCAGAAGGAGGCCCTAAGCGGCAGCACTTCGCAGGCAACTCCCACGCAGGTACTTCGCAGTCCCCGTATGCAGCCAAGATAATGACATTCCATGGGACTTTTGCCATGCATTCAGAGGAATTTCTTCACTGAGTTGTCAGCCCCCATACGACTAGTACACAGGTCACACAGTATACCCGCAAGTAGAATTTAAGTAGAACGTGTCCAGCTAGTAAAGACACATGCAGTGACTCGCCCAAATCCTTGTGCGCCCTCAAAAAAAATATTGTTCGGTATGCTGGAAAATCCCTACACGCAACAAGCCCGCGTAGCTTGCCCGGAAAGGTGTGACAGGGCTAAACATGGTTGCGGGTAAAAAGATTTGCGTGCGCACTTCAGGGCGACTACGGGTGAGATACGTGCTAGGTACTGTCATATGCGGATCATCTACGGGGACCTCCAGGTAGTAAAAATTGTTCTTTGCAAGTCGCACGCAAGGCTTGCCCGGAGAGGTGTGACACGGCCTTTACCCTATAAAGCCCAAGCTATTTTGACCCCTTCCAGGCCCAAGGGGGGGGGGGGGGGGGGGGGGGGGGGGAAGGGGGCAGTGCATCCCCTCTATATAAGTTCTTTATTATATGATGTATGACCGTCATATTTTGCACGTGGGTAGACCAACTCATACTCTTTATGACCCAACATTTGAAATTTCTCAAGGTCATCCACTGAGGACGCTATTCACCAAAATATAGAGAAATACATAGGAAATACGCTAAAATTATGTTCTTTCTTTTTATTTCTGTATCTCCAGTATATGTTTTTATTTTGTCATCATCTTTTTATCATGTTCATATTCCTCCATAAGGGAGAAGCAAGTCAACCTCCACTATTTCTTATGGTTGAAATTTATCAAGGTCAACATGTAGGGGCGCTATTCATTACAATATAAAGAAAAACCTATCATTTATCGCATGGAATGGGTACATATATTGGAATCACATTTCATATTTCCAAAATATTGAAATTCTGAGTTTGCATATTGATAAAATGATAAACAAATTGTATTACCAGCAAAGCTTGTGTGAGTATAACACAAAATAAAAGGGTAGTCTTTGGAAAATGCTGTATTTTTTATTATTCCTAATAAATATATCTATTGTTTGATGCCTATGTCATATAAAACATAAAGGAAATAATATGAATGCCATTTCAGCGTAATTTACAACCATAATTAGTTCACATTTTGGTCCTTCAGCAAATTACAGCCAAGAAAACTCCCATTTCATCTAATATTATGTTGTTAATTGGACTTGGAACAGAAAATCGTGCAAAATCTGATGAACATGGTTGTCAGTTTACGGTTGCCATGACAACCAACAATACTTGACATAGCTAAATTACATATCAAAATGTTTCCAATACAATTATAGGAAAAGTCACCAAATTTGGTTCAAATCAGGGGGCTCGTTTCATAAAACTTGTCATCAGTGACAACTGCCACATTTCTATGACAAATTTGCTCTCAGTCAGTCAGATGCAAGTAGTGTATTTCAGTAGTTTGTCACATCTATGACAACTTGTCACTGTGACAAGTTTTATGAAACGGGCCCCTGTGTAGGAGTGGCAAAAGAAAACGTGGGGGGCACAATGTCCCCCCCCCCCCTTGGGCTTTATAGGGTTGATATGCCTGTTTGAAGACCCTGCCACACCTTTGCGGGCAAGCTAAGCGGGCTTGTTGCCTGTAGGGATTTTCCAGCACGCAGGATAAATCTACGTGCAGAGAAAGATTTGGGCTATTTTCACTTTTCTCTTACCTGCTGGACGCGTGCTACTTATGTTCTACTTGCATTCTAGTTACGGTGTTACGGCAGTTGCCTGTGAGGTGCGGCCGCTACGAATCTCCTACTGGTGTTCTGCGTAGACCTATCCCCCCCCCCCCCCCCCCACCCGCAGATGGCACGCACCGGCAAATATTTAAGCATTCCCAAAAATTACTCCTTGTGAGTCGTGGGTATTGCAGGCAGAGGTCTACGGAGAATACCACTAGCACTGACTAGGAGGCCCGTAGGTGTCGCAGGTCAAAGGCAGTTAACAGAATTTTGATGTACAGAATAGTATAATGTATAAGTGAATGAAGAGTTTAGTGTAGATAATAGTTTTTGATTTGGTAAGTTGATAGAAAAAAATTTAATGGTTGTATAATTTTTTTTCTCAGGCATGTATATTTTGATATATATGATATATTTATATTCATTATAGGGGTGCATTTTTCTTTATAAACTCAAACAGTAAGTTGCATTTTTTTTCCATCCCGGTTGCAAACTGCTACATTTAGTCTCATTCTTCATTTTCCCAATGTTATGATCAGTTCTGTTCTGTTTGATGTACTATTCGGAGTTATGTAAATGTTATTTGTTGTGATTGTTACCTTGTATGTATGTGTTTACAGGGCCCCCTGGAAAACAGTACTTGATTACTGACGAGGCCACCCTGTATAAATAAAACGAAATAATAATAATAATAATAATAACCCGCTTGAAGTACATAGGTTGCCCGTTTATCTGTGCCTATGCACCGGATCCGCTCGTCATCTGCGGGCATCCTGTGAGCATAACACGGGTGGTTTAATAGCAAGGAATGGTCGACAGTGAAAAAAAAAAAAAACATCCGCATAGTTGGTCAGTTCTGCGGGCGAGGATTGTTAATGATCGCCCCGTCACTGTACAGGCATGCTAACCTGGAAACATTGAACTGCACATTACTTGAATATGAGCCCATTCTGAAGCAAATAATTTTCACACAACAATAGATATATACAGTAATGTACTCTTAAAGATAATAATAGTTTTGATACCTCAAACGTTTCCCTGAGTTTCCTTGTCTTAGTTTGTGTTTCAGGTTAAAGTACCTTTCATATAACTAACACTGTGAGACTTACTCGCCCCAAAGTGCTCTCATGTCTTAGTAATAATGCAATAATGGTTTCGTACCAGAGCAGAGCGGGCTCTGAAAAATTCGAACGAGCCGTTAGTTTGTCTCGACGCGGTACCGCGACAATTAATATACACGTATTGTACGAAACCATTATTGCATGATTACTAAGACATGAGAGCACTTTGGGGCGAGTAAGTCTCACAGTGTAAGTTATATGAAAGATACTTTAACCTGAAACACAAACTAAGACAAGGAAACTCAGGGTAACTTTTGAGGTACCAAAACTTTATATTATCTTTAAATGAATCCCGCAAGGATTGGAACAATAAGTCAGCATTCCCACTGATTCCCATTAATCAGTTACGAGCCATCCCCTTTGAGCTTGATTTTCGTAAAAAGATATACTACGATCCATAAAGATACATATTTTGAGCCATTCCCGAGATATGGAGAAAAAAAAGTTAGATTTTAGCATCTTCAATTGACCTTGGACATTATGATCCGAAACTTTCCTTTTAAAGGAGAATCTGTTTTTGGTAAAATATTCATACACTGAGTTTCAAGAAAATACCTTCAGGCATTGCGGATATGTGGGGGAATAATGAAATTTTACGAATTTAAGCATGTGCGCCCAAAAGGTGATAGGAGAGGCACAACTTCGTGCACTCATGTACACATATGATATGCCATATTTTATTTGGTTTCCTCAAACAGTACATGTACTTTATAGTTACGCTGTCCACAATATTGATTTCGGACGGACGGAAGGACGGACGGACGACCCGAAAACATAATATTATGCCTCCCGGGACACTTCGTGGAGGAGGCATAAGAATACACCCACCCTCAGACGGGTTGAGGCCGATAACGTCAGTCTTGTCATTTCCTTCACTGTCCGGCTGGTTCGTCTGAATGGAGATAAAGATCCACATACAAGTTCCTGTCAGTAACTGTTAATTGATAAGATATACTTATAGTATTTTCAACTGCTGAATAAATCATGCGTTTCACCATAATAATGAGAATCGTACAATGCGATCACCAAAACACTTATGTTTGAATTTATTGGCATTCATGCAGAGAATGAAAGGAATATAAGATCTGGAGTTCAAACTATTAATTATTTTTGTCAATTGCTGCTCAGGCAGGTAGACCTAGTGGAAGTTTAGGACAATCTATAACAACACCATTTGCCTTTCCTTTTCAAGAGAGTAAAGAGAGAATTACTTTCAAACACAGCTTGCCATTTAACTTGCATAAAAATGAAAATACAACTCAAAGATTCACAGGTGCCATTTCCCAATTGGCTCGACTTATATCAGAAGTATTTAGCACGTATATTGGAGTGGACTAAACTCTTTAAGGTGTTAATATGAGTGAGTGATAAACACATACTCCACTTGTTACGCTGTATACAAGAGACAGCGATTAGTTTCTCGCTACCAGCACATGTACAGGGTTTATTTGATTCCAGGTTTTCCTAAATGTTGCGGAAAAGTAAGACATTGATGATGTTCTTTGTTTTCAACGATGAAAACAGGGTCGGTGCAGGACATTTTTGTCGAGAGGGGTATTATGCTGATAAAGAACAAAAAAGAAAACTGCTTGAGAATTGTAAAAAAATATATATATATTCTAGATATCAAGGAACATCTCTGGTGTAGTGTTACGGTTAAGTTCACACAAATGAATACAAGGCGGTCTCAGTGTAATGAATAAATCTTCCCGAGCTTTCTAGGAGTTTGCTTGACAATCAGCTTCCAACCGGAATTATCATTTTTGCTTAAAAAGTGAGGGGGACGAAATGGTAGTACAGTATTTCCGGGAAAAAATACCTCTTGTGTACCAGTACGATGGTGTTCCACATAATCGTCAATCATGACCTGCCAGTAAGAATCCCCTGTAATAGATATGAAAAGCAACACTTGAATAAAGTCTCAGCAGACTTATCTTGTTTAGGGTTTCATGTGTGCGTTTGTGTGTGTATGTGTGTGTGTGTGTGTGTGTGTGTGTGTGTGTGTTTGTGTGATTTGCCCGATGTCATTACTGAAAAAATGCAATAAATTCCAACACTTGACACTGTCGTCAGTAGCGAAAACATAGGTTTGCTGGCCTTTTTAAGAATTTTCATCAGTCTTTACAACACAAGATAAGCTGGTTAGCCCATATTTATTTGCACGATCGTACTGCTGTTCAAGGACTGCTGCTTGTTTTCCACGGGAACCAACTGTTAGGCCCCAGTCACATAATGCTCTGCGTCCGGCATTACGTCCAAAAGCGTCATTTTTTCTGCGGACTCCCGCGGATCCTTTGCCGTCACCAATTTTGTACAAAACATACGGGGAACAATGCGGGCGATACGGACAAATACGACCTGATGCGAATACTTGCGTCCACTTGCGGATATTCTTACGAATTGGCACATAATAGTTCTGAACACTTGCGGAGAGATTCGGATATTTTCGGATAGTTACGGATAGCTACAGATTGTTATAGACAATTGTGGACAATATGGTTTTCTTTGACGATCCCTGCTAAGTCAGTGTATATGACAGCAAGGTTATCACAGATTGGACTGTCTTACATTGTACACTGGGGAAAACTGCAATTGAATTACGTACAAGCTGTGAAAAAAATTCGCAATCCTTTAATTTGCTTTACAATAGTAAAAGATATACGAAATTTTGAACTTGAAGTTGAAATTCTATTTGTGCAACTCAAATATGAATAAACGTCATTAATGTTAAGAATACATAACGTAATTATACCACAAATAAAATACAATAGATCTGTAAGTTAAACTTTAGAGTAAGAAAATATTACCTACAGTCATGGAATAGACAAACTGTGGTTACGCTGTCGTTGTCCAGCGATAGTCATGACTTATTGGGTTATGTTAAGATTTTTATGATAAAGCAATGCTTATCAAAATATTATTTCCAGAAACAAAAATACATCAAGACTTTCAAACACCCCTCCAACACCCAAGAAATTTATATAAAAATGTAATACACATTCCATGGAGCGTAAAGTGGGTAAGACTATAGAGAAATACTAAATTCGTTCTCATTTTATATACAGTGATATAGTTATCGCTGTGCCACACCTTCCCCGGCCAGAAAAGTGAATAAAATGCTGGCACTTCATCTCCTACCCAAAATATCACCTTTTTCGAAAAATATACATTCAAAGAGTGCAAGGAGAAAAGTTCAGCACCAAGGGTCAACCAATGTCATGAGTATACTCAGACATAATTATTATGTCTGCCGCCTAAAATGCGACCATTACTATTGTGGGAGACATTTCATGATTTGATCATGCGGTTATGCCTCTCCACCGGTCCGACTGTGCTGCAGCTTGGCAACACTGATTGTGTGGCTTTCCCTAACAAAAAAGTCCTGTGGTACTCCCTGTGGTACTTGTCGGTACCACACAATGTACCACACACTTTTAATGTTACCACAGGAACTGTGTGGTACTGTACCACAGGCTTGTAGGGTACTCCCTGTAGTACTTGTCAGTACCACACAATGTACCACATAAATAAATGTTACCACAGGAACTGTGTGGTACTGTTTTACAGGCTCATGTAGTACTCCCTGTGGTACTGGTTGGTACCACACAATGTACCACACAAACATTATGTTAACACAGGAACTGTGTGGTACTGTGTCACAGGCTCGTGTGGTACTCTGGGATGTACCACAGGGCAGTACCACAGGACATTACCACAGGAAAGTACCACAGGACAGTACCAAAAGACAGTATACACACAAATTGTCCTGTGGTATTTTGGGACGTATACCACACGACAGTACCACAGGACAGTACTGCATGAATTGTCCTGTGGTATTTTGGGACGTACCACAGGAGAGTACAACAGGAAAGTACCACAGGATAGTACCACAGGACAGTACCACACGACTTGTTCTGTGGTATTTTAGGACGAACCACAGGGCAGTACCACAGGGCAGTTCCACAGGACAGTAGCACAGGAAAGTACCACAGGATAGTACCACAGGACAGTACCACAGGAATTGTCCTGTGGTATTTTGGGACAAACCACAGGACAGTACCACAGGATAGTACCACAGGACAGTACCTCACGACTTGTCCTGTGGTATTTTGGGACGTACCACAGGACAGTACCACAGAGCAGTACCACAGGACAGTACCACAGGAAAGTACCACAGGATAGTACCACAGGACAGTACCACACGACTTGTCCTGTGGTATTTTGGGACGTACCACAGGGCAGTACCACAGGACAGTACCACAGGAAAGTACCACAGGATAGTACCACAAGACAGTACCACACGACTTGTCCTGTGGTATTTTGGGACGTACCACAGGACAGTACCACAGGGCAGTACCACAGGAAAGTACCACAGGATAGTACCACAGGACAGTACCACACGACTTGTCCTGTGGTATTTTGGGACATACCACAGGACAGTACCACAGGAATTGTCCTGTGGTATTTTGGGACGTACCACAGGACAGTACCACAGGACAGTACCACAGGATATTACCACAGGACAGTACCTCACGACTTGTCCTGTGGTATTTTGGGACGTACCACAGGACAGTACCACAGGGCAGTACCACAGGACAGTACCACAGGGCAGTACCACAGGACAGTACCACAGGAAAGTACCACAGGATAGTACCACAGGACAGTACCACACGACTTGTCCTGTGGTATTTTGGGACGTACCACAGGGCAGTACCACAGGACAGTACCACAGGATAGTACCACAGGACAGTACCACACGACTTGTCCTGTGGTATTTTGGGACATACCACAGGACAGTACCACAGGGCAGTACCACAGGACAGTACCACAGGATAGTACCACAGGACAGTACCACACGACTTGTCCTGTGGTATTTTGGGACGTACCACAGGACAGTATACCACAGGGCAGTACCACAGGACAGTACCACAGGAAAGTACCACAGGATAGTACCACAGGACAGTACCACATGACTTGTCCTGTGGTATTTTGGAACGTACCACAGGACAGTACCACACGAATTGTCCTGTGGAATTTTGGGACGTACCACAGGACAGTACGACAGGAATTCCTGTGGTAATTTTCGATGTATACCACAGGATAGTACCACAGGAACTGTCCAAAATCCCACAGGAAAATCATAATATGGTGTTGTTCCACACAGAAGTACCACACAGCATATTAAATTCGTAAGTACCACAGAAAAATGCTACAGGATATTCTTTTTTTTTCTTAACATTTTATACCAGAGGACTATCACATCAGGAGAATATCAAACAGCAGTACCACACAGGAAAATTGTAAGGCAGAATCTACTGAAATTTATTATAAAGATACAAACAGAAAAGCACATATTAATATTCCTCAATTAATTGATAGATGAGTTATGCTGTGAGTTATAGCAATTGATTTGCCATTACTTATCCTGTCCTATACTCCTACAGTATTACCTATTTAGTGAAAGTGCTAAAGCATGAGAAATTTCATAGGGACTTCTGTGGTACGTTACTCCTGTGGTACTCCTGTGGTACTCCTGTGGTACTCCTGTGGTACAAATTTTTACATAGCTCATGAATATTCATAAAAAGCACTCTAGACTTTAGAAAATACATATATGACTTAAAAAGTCAAATAATTAATGATGGAACTTACTTTGAACTTTATGAAATATTGTCTAATTATGTTACGTTATTCCCAATATCATAGATATTGTTATGAAAGTGTAATTTCATATCTTGATAATAAAGTATAATCGAGTTAGTAACCATGCCTTAATGCTTTACGGAT
Organism: Diadema antillarum; assembly: GCF_040938485.1. NCBI lineage: Eukaryota > Metazoa > Echinodermata > Echinoidea > Diadematoida > Diadematidae > Diadema > Diadema antillarum. Next base: position 90,238 of record NW_027272722.1, read on the forward strand.
AGACGGCCATATATATATGTACTGATACAGTCGATGGCTACCTAGGAATAGAATATGACTATATAGATCTATTATAGGACTAGATATGATCTTGATATCCTTGATATGTGACTAAAATTCTCCCAGATTTTTTTTTCGATCTATCCTGTGTGGTACTCTCCTGTGGTAACCATTGAAATGCTGTGTGGTACTGCCCTGTGGTACTGTCCCAAAATACCACAGGACAGTTCCTGTGGTACTGTTCAATGGTACTAGTCCTGTGGTACTGCCCTGTGGTACGTCCCAAAATACCACAGGATTTCCTGTGGTACTGCCCTGTGGTACGTCCCAAAATACCACAGGAATTCCTGTGGTACTGTCCTGTGGTATGTCCCAAAATACCACAGGACAATTCCAGTGGTACTGTCCTGTGGTACTGTCCTGTGGTACTGTCCTGTGGTACCGTCCTGTGGTAATTACCACAGGAGTACCACAGGACTTTTTCGTAAGGGCGGCCACGCATCTCTGTGTTCCCATGCGAGTGGAAAACGGAAAACGTCGAAGGACGTAATCGTCCGCAGCATCCGTAACTGTCCGCAAATATCCGTAAGTGGACGAAAGGGTTGTGATACGTTAACTTGCGGTCAATTTCGGATACTTATACGGTGGACGTAAACGAACGCAAACGGACGGGACGTAAATTTTTGTGCGGATGGTCTGCGTCCAAGCTACGGATAGTTACGTTCAGTTACGGATAGTTATGTTTGGTCATGGTTACTTGCGTTAGTTCGCATCCGTGGAGTCCCTCTGTGAAAATTTGAACATTTCAAAATTTCGCAGACTTGGCGCCGTCGTTTTGCGTTTTTTTACGGATGAGTTACGGACAGTTACGTCTACATACGTCCCTGCGGATGCCTGCGTCCACGCTGCGTCCCCCTGCGTCCACTCATCCGTATCTATCCGCGGCGGACGTAACCCATCGTAAAGCACTGTGTGACTGGGGCATTATAGACGGACCACTGGGTTGTGCAACCTGCTCTTTGCACACACAGAGTGAATGAATGAATGGAGCAGCAGCAGGATCTTTCACGTCTATGTACATTATGTCTTGACTCTTTCACAAATGGATCTTCCATGAAACGTCTTATCTTATAGGGACAGGACATTTTATTCTGGAGGGAACGACATGATAACACACAACATTGCTGAACAAGACTCGCTGGGATTCGAGTCATTCGATTACAAGGCATATACGCTACGACTGAGCCACTTCGCCGTCCTAGAGTGGAATTACTGTGAATGCTGCTCACCACTAGGCTTAATACGCGTCGCCTTGTCTGTCTGGTTAATGCTCCACTTCTCACCAGCCTTGGCAAGGTCAATACTGATTTTACACCCACTTCTGGTCTCAACTCCATCCGTGACTTTTTCATCTTTGTTAAATCTGATGAAGGGAATAACAAAAAGGAAATTAAATCACCTTATATTTTGTTATTTCGTCAACAAAGACAAACAAAAGCTTTTCAAGGGGATGACACTAATGTGTTATCAGTATCTTGTCACCTCACATACTTATTATTATATATTTTTTTTTACCGAAGATTTCAAGTAGATTGTTATGTGATTTAATTTCATACTAATTTATGTAAGGTTCCTAAATGACACGTGGACGTACGTGGACGTACGTGATAACCTCCCGGCCCCCAAATGTCTGACAGAAGTGAAGAGTTAATAAACGCCAATCTCCTGTTCTAATCGACGATGAGAGAGAGGGAGAGGGATGGAGATAAGATAAGAGAGAGAGAGAGAGAGAGAGGGAGAGAAAGGGGGAGGGAGGAAAAAAAGGTCAGTTTCCTTCTGAATCTATTGTAAAAGTTCTTCGTTGAATTTTGGACTGACTGATTTTGCTATAGCACACATTCCCCATAAACACCTGCCCGAGCATTTTCGTGACTCATCTTCGACGGGCTAAAACATTTCCACCTATAAACACATAAAGCATCGCTAAATTGAAGGGTTTCTTACTCTTGGCCTGTAAGCGCTTTCTTAAGGCTGGTTTTCCCAACTCGCTCTTGGCCGACAAGCATTAACCGCGTGTGGTAAACCTTGCGTGTTTTGTCTCGTGCTGTTTTGGCGTAGGCCTTTAGTGCTCTCGGCCCACGAGCAAGAATTTCCAGCGGTACACCGACATAGTATTCGGAGAATTCCACAGCTAGACGGGCAGAGTCTGTCCTTTCAGTGTTGTCCTTCCATTCTCCACCAGTATCTGTGAATGCGACACCACAAAAAGAAATAAAATGTGAAAAGTCAAGCATGGCAAGCAATTACACCTTTAGGGTGGCATAGCGACACTTTTTTACTGTACCTAATAATGACTGATTTCTTATTCAAACGATCGTTGAAGGGCGTAGAAAAAATAGAAATGCGTTAATATTGTTCTCGATTCTTTTTTGAATGTTTACTCTAGCTTTCTGACAGAGTGTTGAGAGAGGGTAATAAGTTCCAATATTTGTCCATTATATTACAAAGTCGTTCTGACATTGTGTTCTAACGACATTCCGGAGCACAAATTGGATTACAGGCTCAGAATTGTTTGGCGGGTATTAACCTCTTCCGGTCATCACATTCCAATCTGGAAACGGATGGGAATAATCACTGTTTAAGACAAGTTCAAATGAAAAAAGACATTTGTAAAAAATGTGAAATGAAGAAATACTCTTCAAGAATCTTCCTTTTAGACATACATTGTTTTTGTAAGTGATATTTCTTGCTTTGTTTTCCTTCCATCGTTATTATGGTGTTGTTGATTAAAGATTGAGACAATACGAATACGTCATGCACTTTCATGATCAGTACATCGTCAACGGTAAGAACGATGATTGTTTTCCCTGAACCAAGGGATAGACTCGAGTGTGTATGCTATCGAAAATATTACTGTGTTTATGGTACTGTTAGTTAGCTTCTTCACCTCGTTACCCTGTCGTACCGGTTTAATCAAGAAACACAGACGCCTGTTAGCTTTATCTCTGCCTGCAGACTCCTCATTTATTTTGATTGCTCACGTATAGACACTAATTTTCCTCGGTGTGATGTAGGGGAGCAAGGATGAGATTCATGAGATCGCTTTCTTGTGGAGTAAAATCATCGACAGTGAGGGACGATAAGCTGTTAATAATAATTGGACATAAACTGCAAATCTTATTTTCCGAGAATGAAAATTCTTTTTGCCCAATTGATCGTGGGCCCGGCAGCCACTGAGCACCGCCAGATCGACGTTGCTCTAACCTTTACAACTGTTGAACGGCAAACAAGGTAAGGTAGCAGCAACTCCCATCTTTTAACGTCTTTTGGTATGATGCGGCCGGGGTTCGAACCCACGACCTCCCGATTGTGAGACAGCCGCTCTACCTACTGAGCCAACACATCGCTTGTTATGAGGTGGGGTTGGTAATGTCAAAATTATAATTGTTATCACGCCAATATCGCACGAGAAATATGGCTTCCTCGATATAGTTCATTTTGTGAAAAAGGTTTCGCTGCTGGACTCTGCTAAAAAAAAAGGGGAAAAAAGAGAGATTGTTGGATATAGAGAAATAGAAACAGCAATAGTAAAATGAAAAAAAGAAAAAAAAGAGAGATTGTTGGATATAGAGAAATAGAAACAGCAATAATAAAATGGTTATTCCATTTACAAGATCTTGTTTAAACCGGAATTCTGTAAAATAACATATAGCATAAAGTTAATGTGAAACGTCTTGTATTGAACGTATCCTGAACGTATTTATATATACTCATTGATCTATCCGATTCCATAGTTGAATAACCTACAGCAAAATAGTCTTTTGAAGATTCTGCGAGAAAAAGGTGATGTGAAATTATCACAGATTCAAAACTAGGGCACTTATTTCGTTTCGAGGGCTTTAACCCGTTGAGGACGGTTTGATTTTGCTACAACACGCATTTCCCATAGACACCTGCCCGAGTATACTCGGGACTCGTCCTCAACGGGTTAAAAGTGTATGGTATCACTTTTGTTGCACTATTTGCACTATATGAAACTGAGCGTGATAATCAAAGTCATGTGTCGTTGTTTTATTCATGTTTAGAAAACTGTAAAATGTGTTATGTCTCCTTGAAAGACCATGTAGTAATAATTAGTAAAATTCTGTATGAGATACCATCCAGATAGTTTGCAAATGTGACCCTGCCTCACCAAACCAACAAAAGGTCGCAATACATGGATTTTCAGTCAAGGACAGATTTTGAAAGAGCAGACACTAAGCTTCAAAATGATGTACAGCGTGTCCCACAAAAAACGAAACCCGACTTCCATGCAACTTTTTACTATCGAAATTATACATTTTCTTTATTGGACATACATCAATGAAAAGATAAACTTTTCTTCTTTCATTTAATGTACAACTTAATGATAATCGTTCATGCATGACTGAGTTAGAACAATGAACAGTGGTGCTACTAAATTTTCATTTGCACTCGCAAATGTTGACTTTCAGTAAATTTTTCAGACTATTACTTTTTCGAAAAACAAAGTTCATTAGCCAAATATTCATTTTTTTTTTTCGTATGAGACCTAACGCGTCAAATACGAATAACTCATGCTTGAGAAAAATTTGCATGAAAACATGCTTCATTTGTTTTCTACCAATTCTACGGTAAGTCGAAAAACAAGCATTCAGCTCTTCCGACTTAGCATAAGACAGTGGGCTCATCTGCACCATTGAACTCACACAAAACAACAGCAGTGCTACAGTGAATGTTGTTCGGGGGGGGGGAGGTATTTACGGAAAATGTTGTATGAGACGGAAAATCCTTTATCGTCATTTATTTAGAATTAGCTATGAGACATAAGCAAAATTATTAAAGACTAATATCATGAGTATGCTCAGGCTGCACGCAGTCCAATGGCTTTGGGAAATCAAAATTGTAACAACGATACACATTTTGATGATTTTGTACCTCAAACCATTTTCACTGTTTTCATTCCTCTCTATCTCATTTCCCTTACGCGTGGTTAGTTCTTTATTACTGACATGGGTTTGAAGTTTTTGAAGGGAGAGGTGAAGTAGAAAGAAAGCGTACATCACTTTATCTATCACTGAAGTTGCGCTTCTAACATTTCAACGGTGCAAGTGAGGGGCAGAAAGTCCTCTTTTGGGGGGTGGGGGGGGAGGGCAGGGGCTTGGAAGGGTTTTTTTTCTCCCGCCCCACCGTCCCAAACATTCCGCTAATGAACGCTCTTTGCTCTGTAGTTAGCTGCATGGTCTGACAGGCTCATGATCATGTGCTAATTTAAGACCCTATTCACAACCGAACCGTCGGTAACAATCTCTTTTACCCCCTCCCTTAATTTTTGTGTAAATTCATTGAAGCATGAAGGCCATTGTTATCTGCCAAGTTGGGCATGTCGGGAAAGCTAACTGGCTCCCTATTTACTATCTATCTGGAAGTGGAAGCATATTTTCAAATTAAGTTTTCTCGAGCAGGCGTTGATCATTTCTGACGCATGGGATATCATAATTATGAAAGGACAGAGAATGGATATTAAGACTATGATTTTATTTTTATTTTTTTGCAAAAGATTGCTGAAAAAGTCTGAGACACTCATTCAAAGTCGACATTTGCTTGTGCAAATAAAAATATAGTAGCACTACTGTCTATTGTTCTAGCTCAGTCATGCACGAAGTTTGAACAATGAGTTGTGCCTCAAATGAAAGAAGAGAAGTGTATCTTTCAATCCATGTACAACTCATAAAACAAATATGTGATTATGATCGCAAGTACTTCCAATGAAACTCGGTTTCGTTTTTTTCTGGGACACGCTGTATAAGTCGATACATATGAATTAACCTATTGAACCTATCTAGATAATGGATATAAAGAACATACTGTGGAAAATGTGTGTACTCAGAGGAGAACCTTTGCAGTTAAGAGTCTATCAAAGTGTTTAATCCTTGCCAAGCTGTAGGCCTACTCCGCGTAATATCAGAGACCATCAGTTAGAGATGGAAGTGAATAGTATGTAGATTGCTCCTTTTTTAATGAAATGAAAAGAGGCCGTAAAACTTGCGAACATGAACATTTTAAAATGCAAACGTTCAGAGATGTTAAGCAACTGTTATCGCCATTCGATTTTTTAACGACAATTGATTTGAAAGACGCTTATTTCACAATTCCAATGGCTGATGAGCATCGAAAGTTTCCACGTTTTTCGTGGAATGGAAAATTCTACTGTTTTAATTGTTTACCTATCGGCCTATGCTCTGCCCCACGAGTTTTTTACTAAAGTCATGAAACCTGTCATTTCGTCCCTTCGATGTAAAGGAATTTGTGCAGTTATCTATTTGGATGACATTCTCATTTTTGCACGTTCCTAAGAAGAGAGTGCACGAAATACTTCATGTGCCGTCGAATTGTTGACAAACTTAGGGTTCCTAGTCAACTTCGAGAAATCAAGTACTATATACACCTAAGACGGCTCTGATTTATTTGGGTCTCCAGCTAAATTCGGTTGAAATGACAGTTAGTCTACCTCTCGAAAAAGTGGTGAAATTAAAGAGTTGCGGTCAAATTCTGTTATCGTCAAACCGAGTTACTATCAGGGACCTGGCAAAGCTTATGGGTTTGATTATTTCCACTTTTGATGCGATCCCTACGGGGCGGCTGCATTTTCGCACATTAGAATGGTTCAAGACAAAGGAGCTTAAGAAATCAAACGGAAATTTCAACACTCATGTCCAGCTGGGGAAAAAGGAGCTGCTCCGGGTGATAGCCTGGTGGGTTTCTCAGCCTATTGAAAGTTTTCAGACATGCTTAGTTTTGCCCGACATATCCATGGCAGTGAGCACTGATGAAAGTAAGGCTGGGGAGCCTTTTGTGAGAATGACGGCTCCTTTGTTCAAACTAGGTGGTCGCAAGACGAATCACTTTTGCATATTAATGAGCTTGAACTCCTCACAGTATATCGAGGAATCCAAGCGCTCTACGATGTAACTACCAATACACACATTCACGAGTGAAAAGAGTCCAGAAGCTAGACTACCCACGGGGGTGTGTAGAGCCCCTCCCCACGACGTTGCCAGACATCAGGCTAGTCGCCTGGACCATCTCGGCGAACAGTGGGAAGCAGAAGGCTTTTCGGAGGACGCTAGACGTCTTCTCTCCCGCTCATGGAGGGAAAATACCAACAAACAGTACGAGTCTGCTTGGTCCCAGTGGCTACATTGGTGTAATAGACGATCGTTTGATCCGTTTAACCCAACTATAGTTCATGTTGTTAATTTTTTGTCTTCCCAAAGTTTGGGGAAGAGCTATTCTACAGTGAACTGTTATCGATCAGCGCTATCATCTGCGCTACCACCTATCAATGGTTATTCTGTAGGAAAGCATCCACTTATCATACGATTGATGAAGGGAATATTTAATGAGAAACCTCCGAAACCGAGGTACACGAGCACTTGGGAAGTTTCCAAGGTTTTGGACTATTTACGTTCCTTAGATGTTAATGAACATCTCAATTTACTCCAGTTGAGTGAAAAGCTTATTTCTCTTACTGCACTTGTTTCAGCTCAAAGAGTTCAGACGTTAGGTCTTCTTGATACATCGTACATGACTGTAAACGATGAATGTGCAAGTTTTCAAATTATGGGTTTGCTAAAGACAACGTCACCCAAGGCGAATATCGCTTCCCAGTCGGTTGAATTACCAGCTTACACTCCAAATGAAAAAAAAAAATGCGTTTTGTCTACTCTAAAGGAATATCTCAAATGAGCGGAAGTGGCTCGTCAGGCTTATAAGGAGACAAATCTTTTTCTTTCGACGAGGACGCCACACAATAAGGCGTCGAACGCCACAATAGCAAGATGGTTAAAGAATGTTCTAGTCAAAGCAAAAATAGATGCATCAATCAACTCGGCCTACAGCTGTCGTAGTGCGGCCAGTTTAGCTGCCTTTGCCACGGTGTTTCGATCCATGAAATAATGGCTAGAACAAACTGGTCAAACTCCAGAACCTTTAGAGAGTTCTACTTTAAGCCTTCTACAGAACAAAATTTTGCGTCCACTATTCTAAATCTTGGGACCTAGACAATCGTGAATGATGTTTGTGTATAAACTTAAATGTAACGATATGTGTTTTGTTTAACATTGTATACAACAGTGCCTTCATGTATAACCTCTGACATATATACAGCGACTTAATGTTATTACCAAGATTATCGTAACAGCCTTGTATTGCCGCTTTGCCATTCAACTTGTCAGCTGATGTTATTATTTTTGGTCGTGGTTCTCACTGAACAAAGTGCGAGTATTAAAACAGCTCAGAAATACACAAGAATGCTATTTTGCCAGCTGTGTTTTCTTTCATAGTTGCCATCTGTACTATTATGACATACAAAAGAGTTCCCGTGATGATCTTTGAATTGTTATGCAACCCTCTGAAGCTTGTACGAAGTATTACGTGATAGAATTCCTAAATTATGCGAATAACTGAAGTATAATTGGAATTCTATCGGTAATAATGACGTACAAGATAAGGAGGGTCCCGCCCACACGCTGCATACATACAGCATTGACAACAACAGGTCTTATTCCCTCCCCTCCTCTTGTTCCGCACGGAAACTATTTTATCATTCTGATGAGATTGCGATTGATGAGTGATAATGGCATAGGTAAACGCAAGGCCCCTTTAGGGCGAACATAAGGTTTATAGTGACCTCGTCTACAGCCACTCTGTCTATTTTCCAATTGGTCTCCTGGCAAATCGTCTAGTACCGATTCGTCTAATACCCATTTGGTCTACAACTTGTTTTGTCTAGTACACATATTGTCTAATAGTCACTTTGCCCACTACCCGTACTGTCTAATACCCAACTCGTCTAAGGAGCACTTCATCTACTGAGCAATTGATCTAATAGCCAAGTCGTCTATACTCACAATGTCTACTTGTCATGTTGTCTAATATCCATTTCGCTACTGCCACTTTGTCTACTCCCACCTCGTCTACAAGTCATCTCGTCTACATTCACTTTGTCTAGTTATTATATCGTCCAACCCTTAGTTCGTCTATACCCAACATGGTCTATACCCATCTGGTCTACACCCAACTGGTCTACACCCAACTGGTCTACACCCAACTGGTCTACTCCCAACTGGTCTACACCCAACTGGTCTATACCCAATTGGTCTACTCCCAACTGGTCTACTCCCATCTGGTCTACTCCCAACTCGTCTACTCCCAACTCATCTACTCCCATCTGGTCTACTCCCAACTCGTCTATATCCAATATTGGTCTACTCCCAACTGGTATACTCTCAACAATTTACCCAAACTGATCATTCCCATATCTGGTCATGCTAATAATGAATATACCACTTTGTCTAGTGTCCAGTCCGTCGCACTGTCACGAACTATTCATAACCCTGCCCTGGTACAAAAATCAATGATAGTCTATTCTTTAAAGTTGTTAATTATTCAGCACATGCTGAATATAAAGACATATTAATGGTGAGACACGACTATACAGTCAACATCCTGATCGTAAAATAACTAAATAATAATAAACTAGCTCAGTTACAATCCTCCATCACAAACGAATTGTCAGTCATACGAAACAGAATTACATTTCGAGTGCCCACCCCGTTCACCTCCGTCCATGCATGCAGCGATCTTGGCGGGATCCCGAATGAGGAATTATCGAGTAATATTTCATCGCGTTTGGTACACAAATGTAACACAGCAAGTTTTTCACACTGTGACATTATTTTTTTTTAATAAAAAGTGATAAAATTGTTATAAATTAATTAGAACAAAAATTTCAACCAAATGGGGCACCAAGAGTGTTCAACCTATTTCAATAGGAAAGGAAACTGGATGACGTAGACTTAGGTAAGGAGTTTGGAGTAGACAAAAAAAAATATATATATAATATTATATAACAAGTAGACCAGTTGGGAGTAGACCAGTTGGGAGTAGACCAGTTGGGTGTACACCAGTTGGGAGTAGACCAGTTGGGAGTAGACCAGTTGGGAGTAGACCAGTTGGGAGTAGACGAGTTGGGTGTAGACCAGTTGGGGGTAGACGAGTTGGGAGTAGACCAGTTGGGAGTAGACGAGTTGGGTGTAGACCAGTTGGGGGTAGACGAGTTGGGAGTAGACGAGTTGGGAGTAGACGAGTTGGCTGTAGACCAGTTGGGAGTAGACTAACTGGTTATTAGACTAATTGAGATTAGACAAGGTGGATGTAGACCAATTGGCTATTAGACAAAATAAGTTGTAGACTATTTCATTCATAGACCTAATGATTAATAGATGAAATGGTCAATAGACATAATGGGTATTAGACGAAATGTGACTTAGACAAATTAGAGATTAGATTAAATGGTTAGTAGACGAAATGGCAATTAGACTAATTGGCATTTAGACAAAATGGTTGGTAGACGAGTTGGACATATAGACGAAGTGAGTTTAGACGAGATGGCATTAGACTAGGTGAACAGCGGACAGTGTGGTTGTAGACGAGGTGCCAGTTTACCGAACATAATACACAGTGTGCATGTGCCTGTTGAATTGAATGACTGTGGTGTCTTTGTTGTCACATAGTCGTGATGTTGGAAATGTCCTTTGTTCACACTTCGAAAAGATGAGAGACGAGGAATATCCACCTCCTTTATGTACACTCGAAGACTCAAACTCATTATCATGACAATAGACTTTGAATCTTCCACCCTGTGTGAAGCTCCTGCCTAACGCACGAGGAATATGGGACGGAATTCAACAGCTTTCGAGAAAGTTTTATCGTCTAAAAAAAATGAGATCTTTTAGATCGGCATGCTAGCTTTTTTGTTTAAGTAATGTAGGGAACAGTAGCAAACAAACACCACATGACATTTAAGTCTTGCTCATTTACTCTGATATGATTCTCCTTACTTTCAAAACCCAGCTATTTTTTTTTCATTACGTCCCGTCGTACAAATGGGATTTGTTGTTGCCATAGAAACAAAAGACATGACTGCCCTGTTTATAGTGCAGTTTCGTGCGCTCTCGTGTGACTAAGTTTGACACATGTGTATCATGGGCGTAAATCCCGGGGGGGGGGATGGGGGGGGGGATGGGGGGGATATATCCCCCCCCCTGAAATGGAGGAGGGGGGATGGCCTGTACAATCATCCCCCCCCCCCTGAAATTTGAGAAAAAAATGGAGGAAGCAGAAATATGATTGTATCATTTCTGTCATATTGCATGACGTTCGTACGCCCGCCTTCAGACAGGTAACAGAGCTGAACAGTATTCTATCTTGTAGGATAATGTATACATAATTTTCTCAAGCGCTCGCTCGCTTCGCTCGCTCGCTAAGAAAGTAATATCGACATAAGGTATGGTCCAGACGTTGACAACGTCAAATAGCATAGGCTTACATGTAAACATGCTATGAAGCGAGCAACTCGGGACCATCTGCAAATTATGTACGAAAAAACAACAACAATAACAAAAAATTTGCCGCCATAATTGAACCCCCCCTCCATTTCCTGCATCATTCCTGAAAACGATGATGACTCTGATACATCTATGGGCATACCCAGGGATGATCAGGGGCGTCGAATCTATCTCGGAGGGGGGGGGGGGGGGGGGGCAAAGGGGCAAAGGGGCAAAGGGGCATTTGCCCCGCCCCCTACGGAAATGTTGGGGGCAGACATATCATTTGTCCTCCAAGCAATTCCCGAGATGAGGACAAATCTCGAACTTTCTTTATGGAAAATTGGACAAGTACCGCCAGAATTATGCACCGGATCGCTGAATTGCAATCATGAATATGCAAAAGATCCGCTACTGGGTCCCTTTCGATAGACTTTGTACACTTTTGAGATTGACGTTTTATTTCCTTATATTTATCAAAGAGTGTGCAGCGGATCTTTCACTTACAAAAGCTCCCTCATATGCAGAGGCGTCGATGGAGGGGGATGGTTCCCCCATAAAAGTACTGGGGACAATCAGATCATTTTGCTCCAGCTCGCAACTCCCGAGATGTGGAAATACTCTTACTTTTTTGATAGAAAACTGTCTAACTATTTCACCCAAAGATGGCTGAATTTCAATTTTGAAAATACAAAATCTCCCTCGCGTAAGAGGGGGATAGGCCTAACCCCTCCCATACCGTCCCCGTTCAGTCATTTCTACATAATGCACTTTAGATCGACAGATTTCAAAATGTTTCATCAAAAGTGTGCACCGGGTCTGTTACTTCAGTTTAAAGAAATGCAAATGTTCCTTGGGTGGGAGGAGATATAGGATACTTTCAATTAACGGAGGGTCCCCCCCCCCTAAAAAAAATAGTATACACTTCTGGGATTGAAAATTCCCCAGATTACATCATAAATGTGTTTACGAGATATTTGTTTCTGCCAGTAATTGCCAGCAGTTGCGCCCGGTGCGCGCCCACCCCCCTTAATTTCCTAAGCGAAAAAATTACAGCTACAAACGGCAGTTTTTGGACTGTAAAATATCAAAATTTTCTCGCTCGCTCGCATTCAATCGTTATGACATTCTCCTGATGTTGCTGTCAGCAATTGCCAGCAGTTGCTCCCGGTGCGCCCCCACCCACTTGATTTCCTAAGCGAAAAAAATATAACTACAAGCGGCCGTTTTTGGACTGTAAAATATCTAAATTTTCAAGCTCGCTTGCTTCGCTCGCTCGCATTTAATCGCTATGCCATTTTCCTGATGTTGCTGCCGGGTAATTGCCAGCAGTTGCGCCCGGTGCGACCCCCCCCCCCCCCCCGCCTTAATTTTCAAAGCGAAAAAATATAGCTACAAGCTGCCGTTTTTGGACTGTACAATATCAAAATTTTCAAGCTCGCTCGCTTCGCTCGCCAGCATTTAATCGTCACGCCATTCTCCTGATGTTGCTGTCGGGTAATTGCCAGCAGTTGCGCCCGGTATGAACCCCCCCCCCCCTTAATTTTCAAAGCGAAAAATATAGCTACAAGCGGCCGTTTTTGGACTGTACAATATCAAAATTTTCAAGCTCGCTCGCATTTAATCGTCATGCCATTCTCCTGATGTTGTTGCCGGGTAATTGCCAGCAGTTGCGCCCGGTGCGACCCCCCCCCCCCTTAAATTTCAAAGCGAAAAAATATAGCTACAAGCGGCCGTTTTTGGACTATATAAAATAATCAAAATTTTCAAGCTCGCTTGCTTCGCTCGCTCGCATTTAATCGCTATGCTATTCTCCTGATGTTGATGCCGGGTAATTGCCAGCAGTTGCGCCGGATGCGCCCCCCCCCCCCCCGGTAATTTTCGAAGCGAAAAAATATAGCTACAAGCGACCATTTTTTAACTGTACAATATCAAAATTTTCAAGCTCGCTCGCTTCGCTCGCTCGCATTTAATCGTCATGCCATTCTCCTGATGTTGTTGCCGGGTAATTGCCAGCAGTTGCGCCCGGTGCGACCCCCCCCCCCCCCTTAAATTTCAAAGCGAAAAAAAATAGCTACAAGCGGCCGTTTTTGGACTATACAATATCAAAATGTTGAAGCTCGCTTGCTTCGCTCGCTCGCATTTAATCGCTATGCCATTCTCCTGATGTTGCTGCCGGGTAATTGCCAGCAGTTGCGCCCGGTGCGCCCCCCCCCCCCCCGTAATTTTCAAAGCGAAAAAATATAGCTACAAGCGGCCATTTTTGAACTGTACAATATCAAAATGTTCAAGCTCGCTCGCTTCGCTCGCTCGCATTTAATCGTTATGTCATTCTCCCGATGTTGCTGCCAGTAACTGCTAGCAGTTGCGCCCGGTGCGGCCCCCTTAATTTCCTAAGCGAAAAAATATAGCTATAAACGGCCGTTTTTGGACTGTACAATGTCAAAATTCATGATCGCGTCCATGATCTTCAGTGTAAGAATTAATACAAGAAGTTTCTCGAAATGATACCATTTTATAAGCAAAATTGTTCAATAATAATCTACATAAAATGTACTGCTACCTTAAAGGGGAAGGCTAGTAACTGATCAGTGGGAATCAGTGGAAATGCTGGAGATGATTGTTCCAATCCTTATGGGATTCATTCAAGAGTTCATTGTATATCTATTGTTGTGTGAAAATGATTTGCTTCAGAATGGTCTCATATTCAAGTAATGTGCAGTTTCATGCTTCCAGGTTAGCGTCCCTGGTCAGTGACGGAGCATTAATCTGCACATTACTTGAATATAAGACCGTTCTGAAGCAAATCATTTTCACACAACAATAGATATACAATGAACTCTTGAATGAATCCCATAAGGATTGGAACAATCATCTCCCAGCATTTCCACTGATTCCCACTCATTAGTTACTAGCCTTCCCCTTTAAACATGTTGGACTGTTTCAAGTCGATAAAACACGCAAAAAAATGCATCAAATTGCACCATTTACAACATCAATATGCAAAAAGTTCTCACACCCTCCCCCTCCCTCGCATCGCTCCCTCGCATCTAACCGCTCTCCCTAAGATCAAATCCTGGCCACGCCGGTGATAGGCCCCACTATTTAGTAGGCCTTCACAGTGATGTCCCACAGGCGGAGCAAGAGCTGAATACCACGATGTATCATTCATTTATCTATGAATATTTTTTTCTTACTTTTTTATAGGAAAAATCCCAAATTTCACCAAAAGTGTGCACCAGATCGCTGAATTTCAGGTCTGAAAATGCCAAATTTTCCTTGTGTGGGAGGGGGATACCCCCCTCCCACACCCTCCCCCCACTAGGCCGCTCCGCTCCCTCGCACAGATATTCAAACTCCAAGTCCCTCCCCTACCCCCCATCATTAAAACGGAACGATGCCCCTGGGATGATTGCTTTACTGACTTAAATCAAGAAAATTGAAGAACACAATTAATAGCTACAGGAAAAATATCTACTACGTTATTACATACAAAAAAAAGTGGATATCCATAATAAAATATTAGCATTTTATTGAATTTATCTGAGCATTATTCAGGGCTGCGCTACGTTTTTGAAAGGGGGGGGGGGTGTCTAAATCGCCTGTCAGTCAAGAAGAAAGAACATCAAAAGACAAGAGAAACAACAACAAAAAAGTCTTCATACTTTTAATGTCTGATTTGCCACCGAAAGTCGGCTGACAAACAAACAAACAAACAAAATCAAAACAAGAACAAAAAGTCTTCATATTTTTGCTGCCACTTCCCTCCCACTTTGCATGGAAAAGAGTGGGACATTTTGATCCCTGTAAAGTGTGTGTGTGTGTGTGGGGAGGGGGGGGGGCAAGCTTCTCCCCCCCCCCCCCTCCCCCCAAGGGCTGCGCCGGTCCGGTTATGGGCTTGGAATCGTGGTGATGGCGGCTATCGCCGATCATCCCCCCCCCCCCCCCCCCCCCCACTCCTTAGTACGGATTTACGCCGTTGATGTGTATGGATATAATGGCTGGTATGATGTTAACATTTCTCTTTGCGAACAAAAAGTAAACAAACAAACAAAAAAATCTATCAAATTCCGTCCTCCCGCCGTTGTAGATTTTTGGATCAGACCAATAATTATATCGTTCAATTAGTCACTGTTCATCACAATAGGGTAGATGTTTGATTTACTATCTCTACAGTGAGGATGATCCAGTTAAAAATCAGTTGCTTAGCGCAATAATTTACACATACCCAATTGTAGATACGTCTCAGCAATCCGGACTAGCTTGGCTCTCATCAGAGCTCCTCTCAGGTCTGATCGAAGTGACGACGGGCTTACCAATTGGCTCCACATACGAAGCATGCTGAGAGTTCCATCGCTAGTTACTGCATGGTACCGACTGTTAGTTCGAATGAAGTTCTTGATATTTCCCACAGTGAAGCCCAACTCTTTCCCAAGGTCCACGATGGCTTCGTCGTCTGGGATATCTCTGGCAATTGCTCTTAGAAGGGAGTCCAAATCATCTAGCTGTGTGAGGAAAACATCTGTTGACGTTCGAGGAGCTGCATAAAACAAAATAGTGTATGGTCCTTAATCGTGCAATGGAACAAGATTTCGCACTCGACGAAAGATGAGGTGCACTATTCAACTCGGCTTCACTTCATTGAATAGAGCACCTCTATCTTGAACCTCGTGCGAAATCTTGTACCCGGTGCGACCCCCCCCCCCCTTAAATTTCAAAGCGAAAAAATATAGCTACAAGCGGCCGTTTTTGGACTATACAATATCAAAATGTTGAAGCTCGCTTGCTTCGCTCGCTCGCATTTAATCGCTATGCCATTCTCCTGATGTTGCTGCCGGGCAATTGCCAGCAGTTGCGCCCGGTGCGCCCCCCCCCCGTAATTTTCAAAGCGAAAAAATATAGCTACAAGCGGCCATTTTTGAACTGTACAATATCAAAATGTTCAAGCTCGCTCGCTTCGCTCGCTCGCATTTAATCGTTATGTCATTCTCCCGATGTTGCTGCCAGTAACTGCTAGCAGTTGCGCCCGGTGCGGCCCCCTTAATTTCCTAAGCGAAAAAATATAGCTATAAACGGCCGTTTTTGGACTGTACAATGTCAAAATTCATGATCGCGTCCATGATCTTCAGTGTAAGAATTAATACAAGAAGTTTCTCGAAATGATACCATTTTATAAGCAAAATTGTTCAATAATAATCTACATAAAATGTACTGCTACCTTAAAGGGGAAGGCTAGTAACTGATCAGTGGGAATCAGTGGAAATGCTGGGAGATGATTGTTCCAATCCTTATGGGATTCATTCAAGAGTTCATTGTATATCTATTGTTGTGTGAAAATGATTTGCTTCAGAATGGTCTCATATTCAAGTAATGTGCAGTTTCATGCTTCCAGGTTAGCGTCCCTGGTCAGTGACGGAGCATTAATCTGCACATTACTTGAATATAAGACCGTTCTGAAGCAAATCATTTTCACACAACAATAGATATACAATGAACTCTTGAATGAATCCCATAAGGATTGGAACAATCATCTCCCAGCATTTCCACTGATTCCCACTCATTAGTTACTAGCCTTCCCCTTTAAACATGTTGGACTGTTTCAAGTCGATAAAACACGCAAAAAATGCATCAAATTGCACCATTTACAACATCAATATGCAAAAAGTTCTCACACCCTCCCCCTCCCTCGCATCGCTCCCTCGCATCTAACCGCTCTCCCTAAGATCAAATCCTGGCCACGCCGGTGATAGGCCCCACTATTTAGTAGGCCTTCACAGTGATGTCCCACAGGCGGAGCAAGAGCTGAATACCACGATGTATCATTCATTTATCTATGAATATTTTTTTCTTACTTTTTTATAGGAAAAATCCCAAATTTCACCAAAAGTGTGCACCAGATCGCTGAATTTCAGGTCTGAAAATGCCAAATTTTCCTTGTGTGGGAGGGGGATACCCCCCTCCCACACCCTCCCCCCACTAGGCCGCTCCGCTCCCTCGCACAGATATTCAAACTCCAAGTCCCTCCCCTACCCCCCATCATTAAAACGGAACGATGCCCCTGGGATGATTGCTTTACTGACTTAAATCAAGAAAATTGAAGAACACAATTAATAGCTACAGGAAAAATATCTACTACGTTATTACATACAAAAAAAAGTGGATATCCATAATAAAATATTAGCATTTTATTGAATTTATCTGAGCATTATTCAGGGCTGCGCTACGTTTTTGAAAGGGGGGGGGGTGTCTAAATCGCCTGTCAGTCAAGAAGAAAGAACATCAAAAGACAAGAGAAACAACAACAAAAAAGTCTTCATACTTTTAATGTCTGATTTGCCACCGAAAGTCGGCTGACAAACAAACAAACAAACAAAATCAAAACAAGAACAAAAAGTCTTCATATTTTTGCTGCCACTTCCCTCCCACTTTGCATGGAAAAGAGTGGGACATTTTGATCCCTGTAAAGTGTGTGTGTGTGTGTGGGGAGGGGGGGGGGCAAGCTTCTCCCCCCCCCCCCCTCCCCCCAAGGGCTGCGCCGGTCCGGTTATGGGCTTGGAATCGTGGTGATGGCGGCTATCGCCGATCATCCCCCCCCCCCCCCCCCCCCCACTCCTTAGTACGGATTTACGCCGTTGATGTGTATGGATATAATGGCTGGTATGATGTTAACATTTCTTTTTGCGAACAAAAAGTAAACAAACAAACAAAAAAATCTATCAAATTCCGTCCTCCCGCCGTTGTAGATTTTTGGATCAGACCAATAATTATATCGTTCAATTAGTCACTGTTCATCACAATAGGGTAGATGTTTGATTTACTATCTCTACAGTGAGGATGATCCAGTTAAAAATCAGTTGCTTAGCGCAATAATTTACACATACCCAATTGTAGATACGTCTCAGCAATCCGGACTAGCTTGGCTCTCATCAGAGCTCCTCTCAGGTCTGATCGAAGTGACGACGGGCTTACCAATTGGCTCCACATACGAAGCATGCTGAGAGTTCCATCGCTAGTTACTGCATGGTACCGACTGTTAGTTCGAATGAAGTTCTTGATATTTCCCACAGTGAAGCCCAACTCTTTCCCAAGGTCCACGATGGCTTCGTCGTCTGGGATATCTCTGGCAATTGCTCTTAGAAGGGAGTCCAAATCATCTAGCTGTGTGAGGAAAACATCTGTTGACGTTCGAGGAGCTGCATAAAACAAAATAGTGTATGGTCCTTAATCGTGCAATGGAACAAGATTTCGCACTCGACGAAAGATGAGGTGCACTATTCAACTCGGCTTCACTTCATTGAATAGAGCACCTCTATCTTGAACCTCGTGCGAAATCTTGTACCACAGCATCGTGACCATTCAGTATTTATTGTGTAGCGATAGCCATTTTGGTGAATCAATGTAGGGAACAGTTGCAAGCAAATACTGCATGACATCTAAGTCTTGCTCATCAACTCTGATATGATTCTCCTTACTTAAAAAAAATAGAGATCTTTTAATCCGTCCCGTCGTACGATTAAGATTTGTTGTTGCCATGGAAACAATATAAATGTCTGTCTTTTTTTACAATGCAGTGTCATGCACTTTTGTGTATTAACGTTTGACCATTAGGGATATAATGGCTGGTATTTCTCTTTGTGAGCCTATATCAAATTCCGTCCTTTCACAGTTCCTTGTGGGTTTTTTTTTATAAGACTCATGATTATATCGTTCTATTCATCACTATTCATAACAAACGTAGGGTGGATGTTTGATCTGTTTTTTTTTTTCCTTACGGTGAGGATGATTCAGTTGAAAATCAGTAGCTTAGCGCTATAATCTACACATACCCAATGGTAGATGTGTCTCAGCAATCCTGACAAGCTGGGCTCTCATCAGAGCTCCTCTAAGGTCCGGTCGAAGTGACGACGGGCTCACCCTCTCACTCCATTTACGAAGCATGCTGAGAGTTCCATCGCTAGTTACTGCATGGTACCGACTGTTAGTTCGAATGAAGTTCTTGATATTTCCCACAGTGAAGCCCAACTCTTTCCCAAGGTCCACGATGGCTTCGTCGTCTGGGATATCTCTGGCAATTGCTCTTAGAAGGGAGTCCAAATCATCTAGCTGTGTGAGGAAAACATCTGTTGACGTTCGAGGAGCTGCATAAAACAAAATAGTGTATGGTCCTTAATCGTGCAATGGAACAAGATTTCGCACTCGACGAAAGATGAGGTGCACTATTCAACTCGGCTTCACTTCATTGAATAGAGCACCTCTATCTTGAACCTCGTGCGAAATCTTGTACCATAGCATCGTGACCATTCAGTATTTATTGTGTAGCGATAGCCATTTTGGTGAATCAATGTAGGGAACAGTAGCAAGCAAATAGTGCATGACATCTAAGTCTTGCTCATCAACTCTGATATGATTCTCCTTACTTAAAAAAATAGAGATCTTTTAATCCGTCCCGTCGTACGATTAAGATTTGTTGTTGCCATGGAAACAATATAAATGTCTGTCTTTTTTTACAATGCAGTGTCATGCACTTTTGTGTATTAACGTTTGACCATTAGGGATATAATGGCTGGTATTTCTCTTTGTGAGCCTATATCAAATTCCGTCCTTTCACAGTTCCTTGTGGGTTTTTTTTTATAAGACTCATGATTATATCGTTCTATTCATCACTATTCATAACAAACGTAGGGTGGATGTTTGTTCTGTTTTTTTTTTTTCCCTTACGGTGAGGATGATTCAGTTGAAAATCAGTAGCTTAGCGCTATAATCTACACATACTTGTAGTTGACGTAATGATTTGAGAATGCATGCCACAATGTTTGAGAG
Source organism: Diadema antillarum (assembly GCF_040938485.1). Taxonomy (NCBI): domain Eukaryota; kingdom Metazoa; phylum Echinodermata; class Echinoidea; order Diadematoida; family Diadematidae; genus Diadema; species Diadema antillarum. The sequence goes on from NW_027272722.1 coordinate 110,466, forward strand.
AATAATTCTGGGCCCATCCATTGCTGTGGATAAATTCGTTTCATTTTTGACTCTTTTTTTCTTAATAACTATTCTAGATCTAGACAACTTCTACTCAATGGATATCTTTCTCTGATTGGTTATACTGTGTACATGTTAGTCACTATGTTAGGCCTAGACAATGTACACTTAAAAGGAATATGGCCTATTGCATGGGTGAATTTTTACTTTGCTAATTTATAAACGTGCTGCTTGCATATTGCAGGGCTATTGAAATAACATTGTCAAATGAACAATTTAGTTGTTGCTGTTGTTGGAAGAAGACCCTACTTTAATAATGATGACAATGATTTTAGCCTTAATACAAAGATAAATGCATAAGTGCACAATAAATTATCCTCTTTGATTTATCCTTCATTTTAACAGGACACATCAGACCACAATGGCAGACTGCTTCTCCTGTCAGCGAGATGTCCAAACATCTCCTGCAGCAGACCAAATAAAGTTCTGATCATTGGGGACTCTATTTTGCGAGACTTAGAAGAATATCTCCTACATCTTGACGTTGGCTACATTTTCAGTGTTACTCTGCTTTCCGGGAGCAACTATACAGACCATTCGTACATTAATCAGAGAGAAATTCCATGATATTGTATATGATGAAGAATTTGATTACGTCTACGTGCATGTTGGAACAAACAACTTAAAGTTTGGTTTATGGGAGAGAGATAAGAAGCATTACCTCAATCTATTTCACACTCTTTCTGAACTATTCAGATCTGCATCTATTGTATTCTCTGGAATTCTTCCGCGTTGGGACTCCCAGGAATTGTATGAACGCTCACTAATATTCAATTCTGGACTTGAGATATTATGTCAAAAATTAGGATGTGAGTACGTCGACTTTTCTCATGACTTTGTCGATTCTGATTGTATGTTCTTTCACGATGGACTGCATCTCCTGCCACTAGGAAAAGCGTTTCTAGCGTTTTCTTTAGATTTACACCTTTTCCATAAATTTCGTGTATGTTCGTCCGCTAAAACTCAATTTCGGAAATGGATCCCGAAAGAACTGAAAAAATAGTGTGTAACTTTGAAGCAAAAGAGTAAGAAAGAGCCGTGGACAGAGACGGATTTGGATTTGTATATGTACACGAGGAGAGAGAGATACGGCAAGCAGCAGTTTGAGAGACGCCAAAAAAGAAAAAGAAAATGGAATAAGAAGAAACTGCAACAGAAATGGTCATCTCCAGGATTTATCAATCCACGCAGGTATGCGAATATGCCAGATCCGCCGACATTGCCCCCACATCAGCACATCGGCAGGAAGATAGTTTCCTTCATCCCCTACCGTGAAATCAATGTCACACGTTATGACAGGAAAATCTCAGAAACACCACTACCATGCAAACGCTCTCCCTACATCCAAAGAAAAGGGGTAATAAAGCGGACGATGCGAAGGAAGCAAACTGTACGTCGGCGCAGGAAAAGGAAGGTATTTGATTTTTCAATAACGTTACTACTTCTGATATTGACTCATTTGACTTCTTAAATTTGACATAAAAGCAAAATTATGTATCCCAGATTATATTATTCCTTACAGATCTGAAGAAGTAGGGTTAGCTTGTTTTAACATTTTGAAACCCCTATACACTCAAAGGAACGGTGGTGGTATAAGTAGGGCCTTCACCAATATGACTTTATACCATCTGTTACAATTTTTAAACATTAGTGTATTTAGATTTTTTAGGTTCATTATTTTGCTGACTTACATGCAAATATTTCATTTATGTCAAATCAGAGTAATTTCCAAATCCATCACTCAATATTTTCTGACCCATTTATGGATTCCTCCAGCTCCAAAAGTTCGGATACGACAATGCTACGGAGATTTTTTAGTTTACAGCCAATTTTTTTTTCTTCACATCACTCTACAAAAAACGTCTTTGTTTAACAAAAAAAAAATACTGTAAACACATACAATCAATAGACAATCAATATTCATCAATTCATTCTGCAATTAATATCGACTACAAAGTTTAATGAAATATATTACATCACGGTATTTGAACGATATCATTCTCATCACAATGCAAATTAATTTGAAATACATGCCTTCTCAAGAACTACTGAGTGTTTAGAGATTCTGAAGAATTAATGCGTGTACATTATGTTCTTTGTGTATGGCGCATAGCATCCACCCAACTCCAGTAATTCTTCAGAAATCCAGCTGGTTGACACAAGCATCTTTACAACTTCTCCATCGCCGACAACGATGTCTAGTGACGATGTCCAGCCATCTGGTAGACCACCAGAATCATCCTCCGACACAGTGCTAACTTCTCCATCGCCGACCATGATGTCCAGCGACGATGTACATCCATCTGGTAGACCACCAGAATCATCCTCCGACATCTTGACAACTTCTTCATCGCCGACCATGATGTCCAGCGACGATGTACATCCATCTGGTAGACCACCAGAATCATCCTCCGACACAGTGCCAACTTCTCCATCGCCGACCATGATGTCCAGCGACGATGTACATCCATCTTGTAGACCACCAGAATCATCCTCCGACACAGTGCCAACTTCTCCATCGCCGACCATGTCCAGCGACGATGTACATCCATCTGGTAGACCACCAGAATCATCCTCCGACACAGTGCCAACTTCTCCATCGCCGACCATGATGTCCAGCGACGATGTACATCCATCTGGTAGACCACCAGAATCATCCTCCGACACAGTGCCAACTTCTCCATCGCCGACCATGATGTCCAGCGACGATGTACATCCATCTGGTAGACCACCAGAATCATCCTCCGACACAATGCCAACTTCTCCATCGCCGACCATGATGTCCAGCGACGATGTACATCCATCTGGTAGACCACCAGAATCATCCCCCGACACAGTGCTAACTTCTCCATCGCCGACCATGATGTCCAGCGACGATGTAACCACCAGAATCATCCTCCTACATCTTGACAACTTCTTCACCGCCGACCATGATGTCCAGCGACGATGTACATCCATCTGGTAGACCACCAGAATCATCCTCCGACACAGTGCCAACTTCTCCATCGCCGACCATGATGTCCCGCGACGATGTACAGCCATCTGGTAGACCACCAGAATCATCCTCCTACATCTTGACAACTTCTTCACCGCCGACCATGATGTCCAGCGACGATGTACATCCATCTGGTAGACCACCAGAATCATGCAACAGTCAGACTTTACCTGATTTACATACCCGCCACACTTTGACGTCTGTACTATCCTTGGGGTGAAGAAAAGACCAATACCTGCTTGTGGAAAGCAGGAATGCGGTCAGTGTAAGATATGTAACTGTAAATCTTTTAGATATTATAGTTTGTCAGCTATTAAATCAAAAGAATTAGTTGAACTCATAATGCGTTCATGTGCTGTTGAACTAGAAGGCTACATTTGTTCAAAGTGCACGGCAAAATACACTAAAAAACTTAAGAATCCCACCTACACTCCAAAAAAGCATAGGAAGAAAGAAAGGACAGATTGTTTTTTGTCATATTATGACATTTGTTCAAACACGTCTCAGAGAGACTGCCACTGCAGCATTGAAACTTTTAATACTTGTTTTTCTGTAGAATCTAATTCCATTCCAGATGCAATACCATTATGTATGAAACATAGATCCCAATTATCGCATTTTCGAAACTGGGATTCCTGCTCAGTTTGTGAAAATAACCTTAAATCAGAAGACAAAAGATATTCATGTTCTTCAATAATCGATATAGATATGGACAGACTCTTGAATATCAATGACAATTTGACCTTAAATGAAGATAGCATATTATGCAGCCCGTGTTACAGATACTGCTTAAAGCACATGAATAAACCGGCATCTTCAATTGATGAACTGCAAGATATGTTGCAAAAAGAGGCTGAACAATATGCAGAAGCTGACCAGGAAACAGTGCAACTGAAAGTTATGTGTGCTGTTTTCCTTTATGTATGTAAATTATGCAAAGATGATGGATGTTTCTTGTTTGTAAAAGTATACGACTACTATGTGTCTGAAATTAAGAAGCTATGTAAGGAAAATGTTAATCATCACAATATACAAAAAAGCCCATCGTATGTAAATGGTAGAATAATTCATAAGTTTGGTGATCTGTTGCATTCAAATCGAATTGCACGAAAGCACGGACTGTTTTATTATCCTTCGAATCTATCACATGATGATATATTAAACGCCTGGCATTTGTCACACTCAAAACTTCACATGATCCAAAGAAGCGAAGGAAGTGACGATGTCGAGATGACAGAAGGAGAATTTCAGTTGTCCGCTGATACACAATCTGATGTTAACACACAGTTTAGAAACATAACATCGCACTGCAATGATTCTTTACGCAAACAAGGAAAGCGCATTACCAGCGCTTTTGTTTCTAACCCAATGTCCTTGGCTGAATTCGAATTTCAGACTGCATATAAGTTATTCAACCCCCTTATTTGGAACATTGTTTGTATGATAACAGCTTCTACGGAGGAGACCAAATTTTTCAGGCAGTCAGATATAGATATATGCAAAGAATATATCCAATTTCCTTCTGAAGAAGGACATTCCTATCATAGAAAAAAACAGAGGAGAGCTGTAGCTATATTTCTTTTACAGTTAGTCATGCATGATGACAATAACTATCCTTTGCAAATCATAGTGGCAAACTGCGTTAAAAGAATGTCCCACTCAACAAAATTATTGAGAATCTTAAACCACATCGGATTTGCTTGCTCAGAGAGCACTTTAGACAGATTCTTGCAGGATATTCATGACAAGCGCACTGAATCTGGACCTCTAAATGAACTTAAACCTTCTGCATTTACCATAGTGTCCATAGATAATATTGATGTTCTCACTCCATATGCTGCTGTTACGGTTGACAAAACTCGAAGTTGGCACGGGACGTCCATAATGGCTCAGCAACCAAAACCCAAATCTGAAAGGTTTCACGAACATGAGCAACTACGTGTGTCGTGCAAAGATTCTATCAGGTCACATGATGAGGAAAACTCCTTTACAACACCCAGCGTAGAGAAGAGTCAAACACAATCTTTCGTTCCAGTTAAAAAACCAAAAGTTCGAAGGAGGCTAGCCGAATTAGATGATCTCGTTGCACCACATCATCAAACATTTGATATTCCCGTATTTTCAACTTCTATCAAAGCACAACTTGATGAACAGCACTTTTTATTAACTGATTCAGAAATTAAAGCTGAATTATCAGTTTATAAGGAAGCATTTTCGTACGTTGTGGAAAGATTCTATTACGTAAGAAATAATATTTCTAGTGTAATTCCAAGTTTTAAATGTAAATTAGCCCTACAACATTTGAAGGAAGTTGAGAAATCAAAGTTTTCTTACATGTACATACTTAATGAAAAAGCAGACTCTCCCGAAACCATGAAACGTTCACTTGGCCTTTTATACGATTCGTTTAAAGTTGGAAAAGACATTAATCACCTAATTGTAGTTGGGGATGGTGCAACAATTCGACTTCTTGTTAATCTTAAGAACGAATTTAGAGAATCTTTAGATTGGGTTATCCCATACTTGGGTGATTGGCATGTTCTCAAGAATTATCAGGAAGTTTTAATGAAGGTATTTTGGGACGCTGGGTTAAAAGATGTTGCAAAGATAACACACAAACAGTCTACATTGTCAAGCTTAGGGAATTGTTCTAATTTCAAACGTACACACCAATTTTTGTTACAAGTATTTGAAGCCATTTTTATGGTACAACTCAGTTGTTTTCTGTCGTACAAAGGAAGGAGATGTGATGGCTTCAGTGAAGAAGAATTCATTCAAAAGGTTGGAAAAGTTGTTTCGTGTCTAAGACGTGAAGATGGGGTGTATAGAGGTGTGTCTGAATTTCTAAAACAACAAAGAAATTTTCAGGCACAAATTCTAAATGCTCTTCATGATGAATTCCTAGTGTTCTGCAAAGAAATGTCTGCTAAACTCGAAACTTTTCGATTTTGGCATCGATTTCTCACGAGAGACTGCTTATGTTACATTAATCTACATTTAGCAATTAGAACAGGTAATTGGAATCTCAGAATTGCTGCCCTCAAATCTATGGCCCCAATTTTTCATGCCTTTGATAGACAGAATTATTCATTTTTGATTCCATTACATTTAAGTACAATATACAGTTTTCCAGAGTATGTTATTGAGCACTTAAGAAAAGGAGCATTTGTATCCAGCGTGACAGGAACAAATTTCTCAATGGTTGCATGGGATGAAGGTCACGAAATGTTAATTAACAAAGATTGTAAAAACAGTTTCTCGGGACACTTACCACAACACGTTGAAAAAACATGTGCAACTCTTGAATTCCAAGCCAAAATAGTATCTAACTTTGAACAGCAAACAGACACTCAAAGACAGCATCTTTATCAGAGGGACCTACAGCGGTCAGTTGTCGAAAATGAATTTCTAAATGTTAGAAGTTATTTCAATGCTCTATTTGATACCTCCATCTTCTCTGACACCCCCAGCCATTCGTCACTATATCATATATTTTCTAAGGTAGAAGCAAACCCAGTCCAGCAAAGAGGTCTCCTCTGTTACAGAGAGTTGGGACAAGAAGCATATGAGTCACTGTATAAAGCACAAATATTACAAGAGACTTCACAAAAGAAACCGGTGATGCGCAAATTCAAATTAAAAACCTTCGCTAAAGAAAACGTTCGGGCAAGAAAAATAAGTGACTTAGAAAAAGAAAAGCGCATGATAACAAAGTGTTACAAACACGCAATGGCATTTTCATTGGAAAAAAAGAGGCCTATTTCAGAGTTGGGTCAATGTGTCGAAAGTCCACGTGCAATTTGTACGATCGATGGTCTGCCATATAAAGGTGCCAAGTCTGTAGTTTACGATTACTTTGGAAAACGGTACACAGCAGCTGATTACAAGTTGATAGATAATTGTGCACCATTTAGTGACAATTCATCTGTGTGTGTAATCCTGGAAGGAATGAACATCATTCATTCTTCCCCATTGCATCAGTTTAAGATATTTAAAGAATACGTAGACTTTTTATGCCGAAGATACATTGGATTTTATTTTCGTAGAGGGTACAAAGAAGTACGAGTTCTTTTTGATCAATACAATACCCAAGGGATCTCTCCGAAATACTTGGAGAGAATGCGTCGTGAAAAGGGAAATACAAATGAACCTCCAGCATACGAATCAATAGACGATAATGCACCGTTACCTAAGAATTGGGAGAAATTTCTCAAGCATCGTCCAAATAAGCATAAGCTTTGCAGATATTTGTCGCAACAATTCATACATCGTGTTAGATCATATTTGCAGAATGAGAGCCAAATTTTCATAACATCAGGAGGGTTTCATGTAGGTCTGGGTGATCCAGGAGAGCAGGAATGGAGTGGGTTTGTGGTAACGTACCGAGGGGTCTCTAAACACAATATTGTACATAATCACGAAGAAAGCGACACTCAAATCTGGCTACATGTTTTCGATACTAGTTGTTACAACATTTTGATTTATTCCGTCGATAGAGATATTGGAATGATTGGCCTTCCCTTAGATTTTGGCAAAAAGAAAATTGTTATACAATACAGAGCTAATAATTGTGACGAAAAATATCTCGACCTGAGTACTTTTCAATCTGCTTGTTTGAAAGACGCTGATCTTGGACGTTTAATTGCAAAAAACATTGATGTCAAGAAGTGTCTACAAGTTGTGTACGTTTGTTCTGGATGCGATTTCGTGTCATTCTTTGTTCGCAAAGGAAAGAGTCTTTTCTTCAAAACTTTCTTCCAATACATAACTTTTATAACTGGCGGAGAATCCCCTAAAAGTCCAGGACAGCTTTCTCAGACTATTCTCAACGAAAATTCAAATAATGGTTTATTAGCGTTTTACCGTCTTGTCATGTGTGTTTATTTTATGGCAAACCGAGTTTGTTTGCACGACTATGACTCCCCTGTAGAACTTTTTCACAGTGTCGTTGCTGATTCTGTTTTAGAACAACATTCAGAGGCATTGGACATTGTACGCAGGGCTTCTTGGAAAGTGGGCTATGAAGATGAACTTTTACCTTCTGATGAAGCTTTGCGGCTACATTGGTTAAGATCTTGTTGGGTTAGTTCAGTGTGGGATAGCGTTAAACAAGAAAAATTTATGTATCCTGATGTCAGGAAATATGGATTCAAAGTTTCAAATGTTGAAGGAGAAACAGTAGTAAGTATGGAATGGGATTCTGCGGACAATGTTCGCAAAATTAAAGAAAATGTACTGTACTTAACCAGAGGTTGTTCATGTGCCAAAAGTAAATGTCTAATTCGCCAGTGTAAATGCCGGAAGAACAGCAACTTCTGTGGCCCAGGCTGTAGATGTAGACATTGTGAGAATACGGAAGCTGCTGTTGCTACTAGGCCGACGGCTGATGTTACTCTGGCTGACTCTTTATCAGGGATGAGTGAAATCGAGTTTTCTGTTAACGAGAGAGCAGCTCATTCTGAAAAACGTTTTATGATGATGAGTGATTCATACGACGAAGATGTTCTATCAGAGATCGAAGAAGACATACGTGTAACAGAGTCTGACGATTCAGATAACGATGACTTCTAAATATCGGGATTTGTCTATAGAACGTTATGTGTAAAATTGTATATATTCGACAGAATGTCATTTCACCGAAGACTTATTGGTTGCGTCATGCATAATAATGGTCTTGAACGTCATGTTTATTATCGTTTAGATCATTACTGTTTAAGCTGCTAAGCGTTTGTTTTGATTTCAAAGGATTTCAAGATGATGACTCACTTGTATACTAAGTGCATGCTTTCCTGACCATACTGCCACAAAAATAAGACCTAATATTCATCCTTCCCTAAACCGGGTCCGCAACCCCCTATTTCCACTTTGAAAACGTTGCACTGTCCCTGCAACATGATTTAAGCATTGCGTTGTGGTATTATCAAGGTCTATTGGTATGCAATGAGGCTGGGATATGTAATTTTAATTGAATAAATACAGTCATTGGCAAAGTCAGCGCAGGAATGTGCACTTATAGACGAAAGGCAAAATTGAAATCATAGGGAAATGAGATATTGATTACATCCACATCATTAAGGAGAGCATTACTGGAATCTATTCGACATGAAACAAACGTATGTTATATGAACTCTCTTTTTTTTTAGTTTTGTATTTAAAGGAAAAATGCGAATTTAAACACATTTTAAAGATAAAATATATGAATGAAAAAATAATAATTATGATCTATACGAGGCAGTATCCATGAAAACACCTAGGTTTTGTGCCACGTATATTTCGACTGACTCGAAACCATCTGCAGTTACAGCACTTTGCAAAGTGGGTGGATTGAACCTTGATAAAAAGTGCAGAAGCTCAGTGTTTCGGGTATTTATAGCATGTTCATAGCCCATTATACAGCAGAAACATCACGTATTACAATCAATGAGACTATGAATTCGTATCGATGCCGAGGTCCGTTTTATACAATATTTGGATGTCATAAACATAAAGTATGTATAGGGCCCAATTCGTTTGCTGCAGTAATTCTTGATACATATCAAGGAGCTGCACGGTTTAGTAAATAATGGCCAAGGGTTACTCCTAAATTGTTAGTGTCTGGATTATACAAATCTTGTAAACCTTCTAGACATTTGAACGATGTAACAAAAAAGAAGTGATCCAATTTCAAAGTGTCATTCAGAGCATAGAGGTGCTTTAAATAAACATTTCTACCATGTGTATTCATCAATAGGGTCAAGGCTGCAAGTAAAGTCTCAGAACGCAAAAACTTTTTTCTTTCTATTACACTTTGTAAATTGAACTCTTGTTAATTCTGTTTCAAAACTGATAATTCAAAAAGCAGATTGAAATGGGCTATCAATATCATGCAGATTATTGTTTGTGATGCACTGAAAGATGTGAGACGTACATGTCTTTGCTAGATCAGACATGTCTTTGCTAGATCAGACAAATCCAGCAACTCCATGAATGAAGCAAGAGTTCAGGGTTATGTGCAGTATCTATTGAAGATTAAATCTCCATCCAAACAACTCTCCGCGAGGACACGTGGAGATAATTAAGAATCGATATAAAGGCTTCTTGCGAAATGGACTTTGCGGGGGCGGTATGGATGATCAAGAAATCCAAAAGAACAAATGGGACGAGCTTGGTTATGAAAGACAAACATATTCTTGTACTCGAAAGAAATGTACATCAAGGGGTATATTATTCTGTGAAAACATCAAGTCGTCCGTTGATGATATATACCCACAGATACCCCACCACCAGATTAATATGCAATTGGAACATGATGGAATTCATAATATAGTCTTAGATGAACCATTGTTGTGTTTGTATAATACTTTTTGTTTGACATGCAATGCTGGAATTGTAAAAACAAAAATTTATGAGACAAATTGTATTTACGCGGATTAATCGAACCTCATTAAATGAGTTACACATTCACATTATTCTTGTAACATATCGCATACGTATATAGTAAACTTACCTCGCTTAGACATTGTGCGTCGCACTGCACTCGACATTGAGGTTAATGGATATTTTCATGTATGTATACAAGATGTGTACAATGTATTACTAGTAGTTTTTCTTCCTTTATCAGATATTGCGCCTCCGGAATGTTTTGAAACATTTCCTGCTTTAGAATAGTGGCATTTTCCCCAGGAGGCGATAGAAGTTGCTGAAATCTGCATGCGCGATTTCGAATTTATGTACTTAATATTCTATATAAATATCTATCTTTTACGATCAATAAAACTTGTCACCATATATGTTTTAGCTGCAGTCATCTTACTCATGGATGTATTGTTTTTATTGAAGAAAGCAAAAGCTGAAATTAGATTTAATAACTCGCTTTATGACAAATGTTTATTTTTGCTGATACATTATTTCATCAACAGGATCAGCTACAAAAAGTTTCAAGCTATAATAAAGCAATTTCTGTGTATGTACATTCTAGAAAAAGAACCGCATTAACTTATCAATACACAATGTAAACCTTGTCTTTTTCTGTTCTTATAAAAGATTGTTTATTTCTTTATATTCCTTGCTAAGTTTTAGTCTTTATACTGGAGTCTTAATGTGTATGGCTATATGGATAATTTACACATTATACATACACATTATCATGATGATGTCATGTTCTTTCTAGTGCACAATTGCGAAAATATATTAGTTGATAACACTGGCGTAGCCGGGGGGGGGGGGGGGGGGGGGGGGGGGGGGCGTGGGGGCGGTCGCCCCCCCACCCCCCCCCCCCCCCCCCCCCCCCCTAAGATTTGGACCGGGGATTTGGAAGGCGGAAAAAAATAATGCGTGTATACTGTATGCATGCACATGAAGCGGGTCTCCTTTGCAACCTTTCATCAAATAAGATATACATATTTTTTAATATTTCACTCAAAGTGTGCACCAGATCTTTGAATTTCAATTCAAAATATGCAAAATCTCTCGTGCTTGGGAGGGGGTATCCCCCTCCCAAACCCTCCCCCTCTGCGCCCCTTTCCCTAGCTAAGTACACTTTTTTAATTTACAAAAAATTCTGAATAATTCTGAGTGCACAAGACTTATCACTTATATTCCGAAAACTGAAGGTTCCCTTATGTATCTTAAGGGAAATTTCCCCTTTTAATCGACCCTTTCCTCCCTCAGCCCCCCCCCCCCCATCAGTTTTTTTTTTTTTTTTTTGTTGGTGATTTCCCAAATGTTGATTCCATCAAATATGCGTATACGAGATACCTCAATTTCAACCTTAAAAAGATAAAAGCTCCATCGGACGGGAAAGGTGGAGATAACACTCGCCCACGCCTTCTCCCTGCTCGCGCCCCCCCCCCCCCCCCCCGCCATGCAAAGAAGTAGACTGTGGCTATACCCAGATCGCTTTATTTCAAGTCTAAAAACGCAAAAGCTCCGCGAGCGGGAGGGGGAATCCCCCTTCCCCTAAGCTCTACCTCACTAGACTTTATACATACGCACAGATGTGGCACATTCGGAATAAGAGCTAAATTCCGTGATTTTAACACTTCGACGAAAAAGTATCGCACCAAAAATTTGCACCAGATCGCTGAATTTCAGGTCTGAAAACGCAAAATCACCTTCGTGTGGGAGGGGATATGCCCCTATCTACACCCTCGTGTGCATGCTTTTTCTGTTTGATTGCTGAACAGACAGCGTTCATGATATTTAGTGTAAGAATTAATACAAGAAGACTAGTGTATTTAAATTATACCATTTTATAGGCAAATTCTTCAATAATAATCTACACTAAAATATACTGCAACCTTAAACAAGTGGGACTGTTTCAACTCGTTAAAACACGCAAAAACATGCATCAAATTGCACCATTTGCAACATCAAAATGCAAAAAGTTCTTACTGTAGCAGGGGGGACACCCCCCTCCCACACCCTCCCCTACCCCCTCGCTCGTTTCGCTCGCTCAGGTTCAGTCGCGTTCATGATATTCAGTGAAAAGAATTAATACAACAAATGTATCTAAATTATACCATTTTATAGGCAAATTGTTCAATAATAATCTACACTAAAATATACTGCTACCTTAAACAAGTGGGACTGTTTCACGTCGATAAAACGCGCAAAAACATGCATCAAATTGCACCATTTGCAACATCAAAATGCAAAAAGTTCTTACTGTAGCAGGGGGGACCCCCCCCCTCCCACACCCTCCCCTACCCCCTCGCTCGCTCCGCTCGCCCGGGTTCAGTCGCGTTCATAATATTCAGTGAAAAGAATTAATACAAGAAGTGTATCTAAATTATAGGCAAATTGTTCAATAATAATGTACATCAAAATAAACTGCTACCATATAAGTGGGACTGTTTCACGTCGATAAAACGCCCAAAAACATGCATCAAATTGCACCATTTGCAACATCAAAATGCAAAAAGTTCTTACTGTGAGAGGAGGGACACCCCCTCCCACACCCTTCCCTACCCCCTCGCTCGTTCCGCTCGCTCGGGTTCAGTCGCGTTCATGATATTCAGTGAAAAGAATTAATACAACAAATGTATCTAAATTATACCATTTTATAGGCAAATTGTTAAATAATAATCTACACTAAAATATACTGCTACCTTAAACAAGTGGGACTGTTTCACGTCGATAAAACGCGCAAAAACATGCATCAAATTGCACCATTTGCAACATCAAAATGCAAAAAGTTCTTACTGTAGCAGGGGGGACCCCCCCTCCCACACCCTCCCCTACCCCCTCGCTCGCTCCGCTCGCCCGGGTTCAGTCGCGTTCATAATATTCAGTGAAAAGAATTAATACAAGAAGTGTATCTAAATTATAGGCAAGTTGTTCAATAATAATGTACATCAAAATAAACTGCTACCATATAAGTGGGACTGTTTCACGTCGATAAAACGCCCAAAAACAAGCATCAAATTGCACCATTTACAACATCAAAATGCAAAAAGTTCTTACCGTGGGAGGGGGAACACCCCCCCCCCCCCCCCGCCCCTCCCACACCCTCCCCTACCCCCTCGCTCGTTCCGCTCGCTCGGGTTCAGTCGCGTTCATAATATTCAGTGAAAAGAATTAATACAAGAAGTGTATCTAAATTATAGGCAAATTGTTCAATAATAATCTACATCAAAATAAACTGCTACCATAAACAAGTGGGACTGTTCACGTCGATAAAACGCCCAAAAACAAGCATCAAATTGCACCATTTGCAACATCAAAATGCAAAGAGTTCTTACTGTGGGAGGGGGGACACCCCCTCCCACACCCTCCCCTACCCCCTCGCTCGCTCCGCTCGCTCGGGTTCAGTCGCGTTCATGATATTCAGTGAAAAGAATTAATACAAGAAATGTATCTAAATTATACCATTTTATAGGCAAATTGTTCAACAATAATCTACATCAAAATAAACTGCTACCATAAACAAGTGGGACTGTTTCACGTCGATAAAACGCGAAAAAACATGCATCAAATTGCACCATTTACAACATCAAAATGCAAAAAGTTCTTACCGTGGGAGGGGGGACACCCCCCCCCCCCTCCCACACCCTCCCCTACCCCCTCGCTCGTTCCGCTCGCTCGGGTTCAGTCGCGTTCATAATATTCAGTGAAAAGAATTAATGCAAGAAGTGAATCTAAATTATAGGCAAATTGTTCAATAATAATCTACATCAAAATAAACTGCTACCATAAACAACTGGGACTGTTTCACGTCGATAAAACGCCCAAAAACAAGCATCAAATGGCACCATTTGCAACATCAAAATGCAAAAAGTTCTTACTGTGGGAGGAGGGACACCCCCTCCCACACCCTCCCCTACCCCCTCGCTCGCTCCGCTCGCTCGGGTTCAGTCGAAAAGAATTAATACAAGATATGTATCTAAATTATACAATTTTATAGGCAAATTGTTCAACAATAATCTACATAAAAATAAACTGCTACCATAAACAAGTGGGAATGTTTTACGTCGATAAAACGCCCAAAACATGCATCAAATTGCACCATTTGCAACATTAAAATGCAAAAAGTTCTTACTGTGGGAGGGGGGACACCCCTTCCCACACCCTCCCCTACCCCCTCGCTCGCTCCGCTCGCTCGGGTTCAGTCGCGTTCATGATATTCAGTGAAAAGAATTAATACAAGAAATGTATCTAAATTATACCATTTTATAGGCAAATTGTTCAACAATAATCTACATAAAAATAAACTGCTACCATAAACAAGTGGGACTGTTTCACGTCGATAAAACGCCCAAAAACATGAATCAAATTGCACCATTTACAACATCAAAATGCAAAAAGTTCTTACCGTGGGAGGGGGAACACCCCCCCTCCCACACCCTCCCCTACCCCCTCGCTCGCTCTGCTCGCTCGGGTTCAGTCGCGTTCATGATATTCAGTGAAAAGAATTAATACAAGAAGTGTATCTAAAATTATACCATTTTATAGGCAAATTGTTCAATAATAATCTACACTAAAATAATACTGCTACCTTAAACAAGTGGGACTGTTTCACGTCGAGAAAACGCGTAAAAACATGCATCAAATTGCACCATTTGCAACATCAAAATGCAAAAAGTTCTTACTGTGGGAGGGGGGACACCCCCCTCCCACACCCTCCCCTACCCCCTCGCTCGTTCCGCTCGCTCGGGTTCAGTCGCGTTCGTAATATTCAGTGAAAAGAATTAATACAAGAAGTGTATCTAAATTATAGCCAAATTGTTCAATAATAATCTACATCAAAATAAACTGCTACCATAAACAAGTGGGACTGTTTCACGTCGATAAAACGCCCAAAAAAAAGCATCAAATTGCACCATTTGCAACATCAAAAAGCAAAAAGTTCTTACTGTGGGAGGGATGACACCCCCTCCCACACCCTCCCCTACCCCCTCGCTCGCTCCGCTCGCTCGGGTTCAGTCGCGTTCATGATATTCAGTGAAAAGAATTAATACAAGAAATGTATCTAAATTATACCATAAATTTTTATAGGCAAATTGTTCAATAATAATCTACATCAAAATAAACTGCTACCATAAACAAGTGGGACTGTTTCACGTCGATAAAACGCGCAAAAACATGCATCAAATTGCACCATTTACAACATCAAAATGCAAAAAGTTCTTACCGTGGGAGGGGGAACACCCCCCCCCCACACCCTCCCCTACCCCCTCGCTCGTTCCGCTCGCTCGGGTTCAGTCGCGTTCATAATATTCAGTGAAAAGAATTAATACAAGAAGTGTATCTAAATTATAGCCAAATTGTTCAATAATAATCTACATCAAAATAAACTGCTACCATAAACAAGTGGGACTGTTTCACGTCGAGAAAACGCGCAAAAACATGCATCAAATTGCACCACTTACAACATCAAAATGCAAAAAGTTCTTACCGTGGGAGGGGGAACACCCCCCCCCCTCCCACACCCTCCCCTACCCCCTCGCTCGCTCTGCTCGCTCGGGTTCAGTCGCGTTCATGATATTCAGTGAAAAGAATTAATACAAGAAGTGTATCTAAAATTATACCATTTTATAGGCAAATTGTTCAATAATAATCTACACTAAAATAATACTGCTACCTTAAACAAGTGGGACTGTTGCACGTCGAGAAAACGCGCAAAAACATGCATCAAATTGCACCATTTGCAACATCAAAATGCAAAAAGTTCTTACTGTGGGAGGGGGGACACCCCCCTCCCACACCCTCCCCTACCCCCTCGCTCGTTCCGCTCGCTCGGGTTCAGTCGCGTTCATAATATTCAGTGAAAAGAATTAATACAAGAAGTGTATCTAAATTATAGCCAAATTGTTCAATAATAATCTACATCAAAATAAACTGCTACCATAAACAAGTGGGACTGTTTCACGTCGATAAACCTAAATGTTCATCAAAATGCAAAAATGTTGATCAAAATGCAAAAAGTTCTTACTGTGGGAGGGGGGACACCCCCTCCCACACCCTCCCCTACCCCCTCGCTCGCTCCGCTCGCTCGGGTTTAGTCGCGTTCATGATATTCAGTGAAAAGAATTTATACAAGAAATGTATCTAAATTATACCATTTTATAGGCAAATTGTTCAATAATAATCTACATCAAAATAAACTGCTACCATAAACAAGTGGGACTGTTTCACGTCGATAAAACGCGCAAAAACATGCATCAAATTGCACCATTTACAACATCAAAATGCAAAAAGTTCTTACCGTGGGAGGGGGGACACCCCCCTCCCACACCCTCTCCCACTCGCTCGCTCCGCTCGCTCGGGCTCGGTCGCTTCGCTCCCTCGCAGACTAACCGCCCCCCCTAAGATGAAATCCTGGCTACGCCGTTGGTTGATAAATCAACGTAGAAAATTTACCGATCAAAACCGTTTCTTATTTGTCCTGACTCCTGAGTGATATGAGTCTGTTTCCGAGTGTGTGTTTGTATCTAATTTGCTGATGATACATGTACGTTTTGCTCTCTGATAAACTGTTGGTGTTGCACGTTTGCCGGCTGGCTGTATACAATGTCTACAGTATCAGGTCACTTCAAAATTCTCGGTAGGATATTCTATTTACCTTCAACTTCATATTCACAATTCACAACAATTGAGACGCAACAAGAGAACTGAAATCAGACACATCATGCAATCACAAGATCATGTCAGTTGCAAACAAAGGGAAAATGAGCATAAAACGTGTACGTGTGTTTGTTTTCAAAACCGAGCAGCTAGTGATTATCTCTTGTATTTCAGCATGACAATTGTGCTATACTTCTAGAGATAGTTTTCCTACTCACAAAACTATCAGTGGAAATCTAATACCAGTAATGAATTCTTAGAAAGTTTGCTTAACGTGCAAAACACACACACCGCAACGCACGCACACACACACACACACACACACACACAAGTATGCCCTAAATAATTATACTTACAGTACTGCATAGTAGGCCCTACAGACGCATTCACTTTCCCTCCGCGAAAGTTCGTTCAACTCTCCGCGCTCATCACAGGGGAATTAACCAATTAGGTACGCGCATTCGCGGCAAACTGAAATCTTGCCATATTCGTCAGAAATTAACTGTACGACACAATGATTTATCCGCAAACCTGACCCGTTCATAGAATCAGTCCACATGAAATTATTTTATTTTCGTAGAATGATATATTCCCTTCCATTTCATACCTCTTCCATTTTGGTCCACGTTTGATTCATTGGTCAAGTATACCACCAAAAAAAGTGAAAATATGCAAATTTTATGTTTTATAAATACCCCGTTAAATATATTCCATATGTCATAAACTTTAAAGTGGTCGAATTGCATCAAAATACAACTCTTCACCATTTTATCGATGTATAAATCATGTAGATTGCTTATGTCGTTTAGATTTACAGAAACTCTAAAAATGTGGTCTCCCAGCTCATTACATATTCATGTCCGCAAGGTCCATGCATACGCGTACGATAAATGCGAAGGCTTTTCAGGACGTTGCGGTCTGACTGATAGGGGAGACGAAACGGAGACTAGCAGATCGCACAACCGAACACCTCCGATCAGTGTGAAAGGCTAAATACACCGGGACTTCCAGTGGCCCAGCACTTCAACCTGCCCGGGCACACCATTAATCTCCTGGGGCCGTATTCTGAGAGCTAATTAAGTGTCTGATTAGCACTTAAAGGGGCATAGTCCCGGTAGTGTAGATGGCGCTGTTGATGATACTGCCGAAGATTACCGAAGTAGAGCTGTCTTCAAGAGTAAAGTGCGTACGTGTTGCTAAGTAACGTTGCCTTTGTTGTCTTCTCTGCGCATCGCGCAGTCTGTAGTAATGCCAGGGTGCGTGCATATGTGCTTGTTATTATGACATCACAAAAGAAGTTTGCTAAAGCTGTCATCCCCCTCAGCCGAATCATGAGCCGAACTGTGATCGGACCACTGACTACAGTGAATCGGACTTCTTCGGACTCGGGAAAGTGGGCCAAAGCGTAAGCGCCAAAAGAAGTCGATAGCGTAGGTCTCTATAGGAGACTTGCGCCGTGCGCCCGCGTACGCATTTGACTAAAACACGGGGACCATGCACCTTTAATTACCGAATTGGTATTCTGAGAGCATGATTAAGTAGGGGTATATTAACTACCATAGCAACAAGCGTTTTGGCGGGAAGGACCTACGCGTTTGCGCGTATCAATGCGCGTGCACCTCTGAGAGGACTTAAAGTGAAAACTAAGTTTCGGTAAGTGCTTGAGAACCCGTCTAGCACCATTTCATTTTTGCTGGCAATATATCGAAAGAGTCCACTAAGAAACTTACCTGGCTGACGCGGTTTGCCGGAATGATGAGTCGGTTTGGAGTATTTTGAGAAAAATAATAATAGTAGGAAAACCGACTTTTATTCCAGAAGGCCCCAGACTAACTCGGTCTCGGGAAAAATTCGACCCTACTTCAGACAATTCACACGCAGTAAGTGATCGCCACATTCTACTGGCCACTGCATAATACCAAATGAGGCCTAACTGAATGGACAGGAAAGTGCGTGCTAACGTAATCCTGTACAAAAAAAACAAACAAAAATGACAGCGCGCGGTCCTCAGTTGCTGAGACGCGCGGTCTTTTGAGTTTTTGTTGTTGTTTATCAAGCGCCTTTGATTGTTTTAGAGGTGCTTGAGAGGCGCACACTAATTTTGCATGCGCGCAAAAGAGGTTTTTGATGCGCGCGTTGTAACAACTCGGACCATTACTTAAAACAGTCGGTTTTCATTGTCTTAAAAATGACAAGGCTCCTGGGGATGATATGATTCTAAATGAATTGTTAAAGAATAGTTCTAAATCTCTTTTGAAACTTGTTACCAAACTGTTTAATGTAGTGCTTGACACAGGTATAATACCCTCAAGCTGGGTGGTAGGCTTGATTAAACCTTTGTTCAAAGGTAAAGGCTCACCTGATGCTACGGATAACTACAGGGGTATCACCCTCTTAAGTTGTGTTGGTAAGCTATCCACTGCTATTCTAAATGAACGCATTACTTTGTTCATTGACTCTTATGATCTACTTGGTGAAGTTCAAGCCGGTTTCCGGTCAGGTTATTCTACGATGGATCATATTTTTTCATTGCACGCAATTATTGATTGGCATTTACAAAAAAAGAAAAAATTGTATTGTGCTTTTGTGGATTATAAAAAAGCTTTTGATTTAGTTGATCGAAGTTCGCTTTGGATTAAATTATTGAAGGACGGGATTGATGGAAAATTATTGCGTGTAATAGTCAAAATATACGACAACGCTAAATCTTGTATTTCATATGGTGGTAAGAAATCCGATTTTTTTCAGAGTAACGTAGGAGTAAGGCAAGGTGAAAATTTGTCTCCAATCTTATTTGCACTGTATCTGAATGATTTTGAATCTTTTTTACAAGAGAGATACAATGGTCTGAGCTCTCTATCTACATCAATTCACGATTGCTTTTATGAGAATGAAATGGATGTTTATATAAACTTATTCACTCTTTTGTACGCTGACGATACTATTGTACTTGCTGAAAGTGCGAATGATTTACAAGATGCTCTTAACGCTCTTTCTGAATATTGCCAATTGTGGCATCTTACTGTTAATACCACAAAGACGAAGGTTGTTATTTTTTCTAGAGGAAAAGTTAGAAATATTCCAAAGTTTTATTTTGCCAATGAACTTTTAAGTGTAATTGATGAGTATGTGTATTTAGGAACAATTTTCAACTATAGCAATAGCTTCAAAAAAGCTATAAATAAACAAGTAACTCAAGCACAAAGAGCTATGTACTCCATGAAGAGCAAAATTGCATCTCTTTGTCTACCTGTTGATATTCAACTTGAGCTATTTAATCAATTGATATTACCAATTCTGTTATATGGATGTGAGGTTTGGGGTTTTGAAAATATAATTCAAATTGAAACGTTTTATTTGAAGTTCTGTAAAGAATTGCTTGGTCTGAACAAGAGAACTCCCAATTGCATGACTTACGGTGAACTTGGGCACTACAAATTAGAAAAAATTGTCACTAGTCGAATGCTAATGTTCTGGTTTCGTCTTGTAAATGGGAAATCAGCTAAATTATCAAGCATCATTTATAGCTTTGAATTTTTCTCCTTTTTGAAGGGGAAAAATCAGATGGGTTGGATTTTCAAAGTAAAGAATACTCTTGATAGCTTAGGCCTTTCTGACGTGTGGAAGAGGCAAGCAAGTAATCTATCATTATCTTCATTCAAAAGAATAATAAATACAAAAATTAAAGATATGAGTCAACAGGAGTGGCACAGTGATGTTGAGTTAAACAATCAATGCACTGTTCATAGAATTTTTAAGCAGCAATTATGCTTTGAAAAGTATCTGATTCGTCTTAATGAAAGTGATAGGAAATCTTTAACACGTTTTCGTTGCCTTAATCATAAGCTTCCAATAGTGTCTGGGCGTTACAAAGACATTCCAAGAATTGAACGTTTGTGTACCTATTGTTCTCAAAATGATATTGGTGATGAATTTCATTATTTGTTTGTATGTCCCTTCTTTACGTTAGAACGTAAAAGATTTCTCGAAAAATATTATAGGAAGTATCCTAACACATTTAGATATGATCAATTGTTCAATTCCACTAAGAAAAAGACTTTGTCAAACATTTCGAGGTTTTGTAAGGTAATAATGTCCTCTTTTAGTTAGTTACTGCACTTCATTATTTCGTTTGATTTAGTTTATTTTATATACCCTTTGCATGATTATTTGCATCAGGCAGTGCCTGCATCGTTCGTAATTCATGTGATAGATTTACATTTGTATAGTATATTATTTATAACATACTTTTACGCAAATTATATTTGAAAAGTATGTTGATATCTTGTATATATTTGTATTATACATGTATGTTAATTCTTATTTGAAATTTTTCTATTTTGTGTATTTTCAATTGACATTGTACTCCCATACCCCATGAGGGTCGTTGAGTAATAAATCAAACTTCAAACTTCAAACTTCAAACTTCAAACTGCGAGTAGCCAGAACACGAAGCAATAGTTTATACAGGCCGCTCCCATAGGACAACACTGTACAATCAGAGGGACAACTACAACTCATCCCGCCGTCAAAGCGAAGGCGAGTTATCCCCGAGTCCGAGTTTAGCCTGACCCCGTTCGGGTAAGTACTGAGACTGAACCTTTTTGGTTAATATTTCGCATTTTCGTCGTTACCCATCGAATATCTTGTAATAACATCGTTATCCTGCACATTTACTAAGCATACGTTCACATTTGGGAGCGAAATTTGACAACTTTTGCAGGCGTACCAGGGGTGGTATTCTGAGGTCGTAATTAAGTCTGTAATTAACTTCGTGATTAAGTCGTGAAGTTAATAGGCCCTTAATCATGGGCAAAATCGGTATTCTGAGGACGTAATTAAGGTATGATTAAGTCCCCTGTAATTATCTTAGGTCCCTCCCATCTAATTGTTATTCCATCCAATCAGACGCGTTGTTAGAAGCCAAAATGATGATTACACGCGCAAATATGCCCTCAATGCGCGCTCCTCCACGCCCCCTGTAATTACAACCAAGAGCTCCGTGCGCACACTCCGGTATTTGATTACAACCCCTCACCTACGCACGCGAAGATCTCAACCTCTTTGCTCACATAAAATGACAAAATTCCTCGAAGATCGGCTTTATTTCTTTTTTTCTCTGAATTCTATGGATACCATGATAACAAGATTCAACCGCTCCTCGGTTACCGAAGACGGTAAGCATCGTTGTGGCAGAGAAAACGCGATGTAATGCTTGATATCGGAGTAGTTAATGACACTCTTTGGTATCATTAAGTTTTTCATTAACTTTCTTACTTAATTACACCCTCAGAATACCGATTCGTAATTAACTCTGTGATTAAGTCCTCTCAGAGGTGCGCGCGCATTGATACGCGCAAACGCGTAGGTCCTTCCCGCCAAAACGCTTGTTGCTATGGTAGTTAATATAACCCCTACTTAATCATGCTCTCAGAATACCAATTCGGTAATTAAGTGCTAATCAGACACTTAATAAGCTCTCAGAATACGGCCCCAGAACTTTGTTTGGGCTTTAATCACAGAGTTAATTACGAATCGGTATTCTGAGAGTCTTAAAAATGACAAGGCTCCTGGGGATGATATGATTCTAAATGAATTGTTAAAGAATAGTTCTAAATCTCTTTTGAAACTTGTTACCAAACTGTTTAATGTAGTGCTTGACACAGGTATAATACCCTCAAGCTGGGTGGTAGGCTTGATTAAACCTTTGTTCAAAGGTAAAGGCTCACCTGATGCTACGGATAACTACAGGGGTATCACCCTCTTAAGTTGTGTTGGTAAGCTATCCACTGCTATTCTAAATGAACGCATTACTTTGTTCATTGACTCTTATGATCTACTTGGTGAAGTTCAAGCCGGTTTCCGGTCAGGTTATTCTACGATGGATCATATTTTTTCATTGCACGCAATTATTGATTGGCATTTACAAAAAAAGAAAAAATTGTATTGTGCTTTTGTGGATTATAAAAAAGCTTTTGATTTAGTTGATCGAAGTTCGCTTTGGATTAAATTATTGAAGGACGGGATTGATGGAAAATTATTGCGTGTAATAGTCAAAATATACGACAACGCTAAATCTTGTATTTCATATGGTGGTAAGAAATCCGATTTTTTTCAGAGTAACGTAGGAGTAAGGCAAGGTGAAAATTTGTCTCCAATCTTATTTGCACTGTATCTGAATGATTTTGAATCTTTTTTACAAGAGAGATACAATGGTCTGAGCTCTCTATCTACATCAATTCACGATTGCTTTTATGAGAATGAAATGGATGTTTATATAAACTTATTCACTCTTTTGTACGCTGACGATACTATTGTACTTGCTGAAAGTGCGAATGATTTACAAGATGCTCTTAACGCTCTTTCTGAATATTGCCAATTGTGGCATCTTACTGTTAATACCACAAAGACGAAGGTTGTTATTTTTTCTAGAGGAAAAGTTAGAAATATTCCAAAGTTTTATTTTGCCAATGAACTTTTAAGTGTAATTGATGAGTATGTGTATTTAGGAACAATTTTCAACTATAGCAATAGCTTCAAAAAAGCTATAAATAAACAAGTAACTCAAGCACAAAGAGCTATGTACTCCATGAAGAGCAAAATTGCATCTCTTTGTCTACCTGTTGATATTCAACTTGAGCTATTTAATCAATTGATATTACCAATTCTGTTATATGGATGTGAGGTTTGGGGTTTTGAAAATATAATTCAAATTGAAACGTTTTATTTGAAGTTCTGTAAAGAATTGCTTGGTCTGAACAAGAGAACTCCCAATTGCATGACTTACGGTGAACTTGGGCACTACAAATTAGAAAAAAATTGTCACTAGTCGAATGCTAATGTTCTGGTTTCGTCTTGTAAATGGGAAATCAGCTAAATTATCAAGCATCATTTATAGCTTTGAATTTTTCTCCTTTTTGAAGGGGAAAAATCAGATGGGTTGGATTTTCAAAGTAAAGAATACTCTTGATAGCTTAGGCCTTTCTGACGTGTGGAAGAGGCAAGCAAGTAATCTATCATTATCTTCATTCAAAAGAATAATAAATACAAAAATTAAAGATATGAGTCAACAGGAGTGGCACAGTGATGTTGAGTTAAACAATCAATGCACTGTTCATAGAATTTTTAAGCAGCAATTATGCTTTGAAAAGTATCTGATTCGTCTTAATGAAAGTGATAGGAAATCTTTAACACGTTTTCGTTGCCTTAATCATAAGCTTCCAATAGTGTCTGGGCGTTACAAAGACATTCCAAGAATTGAACGTTTGTGTACCTATTGTTCTCAAAATGATATTGGTGATGAATTTCATTATTTGTTTGTATGTCCCTTCTTTACGTTAGAACGTAAAAGATTTCTCGAAAAATATTATAGGAAGTATCCTAACACATTTAGATATGATCAATTGTTCAATTCCACTAAGAAAAAGACTTTGTCAAACATTTCGAGGTTTTGTAAGGTAATAATGTCCTCTTTTAGTTAGTTACTGCACTTCATTATTTCGTTTGATTTAGTTTATTTTATATACCCTTTGCATGATTATTTGCATCAGGCAGTGCCTGCATCGTTCGTAATTCATGTGATAGATTTACATTTGTATAGTATATTATTTATAACATACTTTTACGCAAATTATATTTGAAAAGTATGTTGATATCTTGTATATATTTGTATTATACATGTATGTTAATTCTTATTTGAAATTTTTCTATTTTGTGTATTTTCAATTGACATTGTACTCCCATACCCCATGAGGGTCGTTGAGTAATAAATCAAACTTCAAACTTCAAACTTCAAACTTCAAACTGCGAGTAGCCAGAACACGAAGCAATAGTTTATACAGGCCGCTCCCATAGGACAACACTGTACAATCAGAGGGACAACTACAACTCATCCCGCCGTCAAAGCGAAGGCGAGTTATCCCCGAGTCCGAGTTTAGCCTGACCCCGTTCGGGTAAGTACTGAGACTGAACCTTTTTGGTTAATATTTCGCATTTTCGTCGTTACCCATCGAATATCTTGTAATAACATCGTTATCCTGCACATTTACTAAGCATACGTTCACATTTGGGAGCGAAATTTGACAACTTTTGCAGGCGTACCAGGGGTGGTATTCTGAGGTCGTAATTAAGTCTGTAATTAACTTCGTGATTAAGTCGTGAAGTTAATAGGCCCTTAATCATGGGCAAAATCGGTATTCTGAGGACGTAATTAAGGTATGATTAAGTCCCCTGTAATTATCTTAGGTCCCTCCCATCTAATTGTTATTCCATCCAATCAGACGCGTTGTTAGAAGCCAAAATGATGATTACACGCGCAAATATGCCCTCAATGCGCGCTCCTCCACGCCCCCTGTAATTACAACCAAGAGCTCCGTGCGCACACTCCGGTATTTGATTACAACCCCTCACCTACGCACGCGAAGATCTCAACCTCTTTGCTCACATAAAATGACAAAATTCCTCGAAGATCGGCTTTATTTCTTTTTTTCTCTGAATTCTATGGATACCATGATAACAAGATTCAACCGCTCCTCGGTTACCGAAGACGGTAAGCATCGTTGTGGCAGAGAAAACGCGATGTAATGCTTGATATCGGAGTAGTTAATGACACTCTTTGGTATCATTAAGTTTTTCATTAACTTTCTTACTTAATTACACCCTCAGAATACCGATTCGTAATTAACTCTGTGATTAAGTCCTCTCAGAGGTGCGCGCGCATTGATACGCGCAAACGCGTAGGTCCTTCCCGCCAAAACGCTTGTTGCTATGGTAGTTAATATAACCCCTACTTAATCATGCTCTCAGAATACCAATTCGGTAATTAAGTGCTAATCAGACACTTAATAAGCTCTCAGAATACGGCCCCAGAACTTTGTTTGGGCTTTAATCACAGAGTTAATTACGAATCGGTATTCTGAGAGTGTAATTAAGTTATGAGAGTTAATGGAAAACTTAATGATACCAAAGAGTGTCATTAACTACTCCGATATATCACGCATTATATCGTGTTTTCTCTGCCACAAGGATGCTTACCGTCTTCGGTAACCGAGGAGCAGTTGAATCTTGTTATCAAGTTGAATCTTGTTATCATGGTATCCGTAGAATTCAGAGAAAAAAAGAAATATACTAGTAGCCGATCTTCGAGGAATTTTGTCATTTTATGTGAGCAAAGAGGTTGAGATCTTCGCGTGCGTAGATGAGGGGTTGTAATCAAATACCGGAGTGTGCGCACGGAGCATTTGGGTTGTAATTACAGGGGGCGTGGAGGAGCGCGCATTGAGGGCATATTTGCGCGTGTAATCATCATTTTGGCTTCTAACAACGCGTCTGATTGGATGGAATAACAATTAGATGGGAGGGACCTAAGATAATTACAGGGGACTTAATCATACCTTAATTACGTCCTCAGAATACCGATTTTGCCCATGATTAAGGGCCTATTAACTTCACGACTTAATCACGAAGTTAATTACAGACTTAATTACGACCTCAGAATACCACCCCTGAAGATAGGTGTTATGACGACCTGCCATGGTGGGACAGACGAAGCCCGCAAACTATGAGAAGAACAACTAATCCATCGCCTTTTCTGCCTTCAACCCAATGGACTGAATGTTTCTTTCCGTTCTTTCCCCGTTAGGGAATAATCCTTCCTTTTTATCTTCGTTTCCTTCTCCCCCCCCCCCCTCTCTCTCTCTCTCTCCCATCTGCAATTTTCTGCCTCCTTGCTTTGTGACGTGTTTTCTCTTTGTTCTTTGTGACGTCCTATTTTGTACGCTTCTTGTATTTTACTTACCTTCCTAGTTTTCTTTGTGACGTCCTACCTTGTGCGCTATTTGTGTATGTGCTCCCTTTTGATTTATATAATTATCTGCTTCAAAATAAAATGTCAAATGTATTGTCTTGACAAAGCCCTATGGGCGAAAATTCGTCAAATCTACGTCTCTAACGGAGTTTTTATATTGACCTACTGTTGTGAATCTATACTTTCTGAGGACTCCGAGCAGAAACTAATTGCTGTTATTCATATAGATATAGATATTATACGAATAATTTATGAGTTGCGAGTGCATAGGGCACGAATATCGCACGAGGCGCGAGATAAGCCACTGGTCTATTCAACAAGGCGCGTAGCGCCGCGTTGAATAGACCAGTGGCGAATCTCGCGCCGAGTGCGGTATTACGTGCCCCAATGCACGAACAGAATCATAAATTATTCGTTTTATACAACACCTTGTCCACAATCACAGTACTTGATTAGTGACCGCTAACTCAGGAAGGCCCAAAAATAAATGTAACAATTAGGCCGAGAATTGTAAACCACCCTGTGTAGTGCTTTCAAACACTCGTCATGATTCGACCACACAGTCACAGGAATCACAAACTCCGCAGGGTCTATACCCATTCTACGCTAACGTTAGATCGAGTTAGGCCTGACTGTTAAGCCTACCTGAGATGTCGGTAGATCTAGTAGTAGGTCTAGACTTTCTCTATTTCCGAAAATGATTTTGTATAAAAACACAGAAAAATAATCAAATTACGGGTTCTCAACTTGAAATGAAGTCTTGATTTTGGGATCACTGTGGTCCACGTAGCAGATCAGAGTCAAAACTAAAAACACAGCAGTAGGTAGGCCGCAATACATGCAACTAGCTAAAGTAGCTGCGCGTACACGTTAACGTTGCAGTACTCCGCCGCGACTGGTCTGTTTACCGGCAGCGCATCGTAGCGCAGCCGGCCAGCACGTACAATGTAGTTTGCTGGCGCTTTGCTGCTGTGAGCCACAGAACTCTGTGAGCGGCCATGCATTAGTAGCCCCCCACGAAGCCGTGCTATAGTACCTTCGAGCCGTGCAATAGGCCCATGCCAGGGGCCTATTGTATGGCTGTCACTCTCAATGAGTTTGGTAGGTATTTTCTATTGAATGTCATGTGACATGTTCTTGGCCAATCACAATTCGACATCATTCTGAGGTGTTGTATAAATAATACTGTCGCTGGGGCGACATGACCTCGTATCTACAAAATGTCAAATGTTCAGGAGAGCCAAAAACATGGCGGCCAAAGCACTATAGCGAAATGGGATAACCTTTCCTTTTGGCATGCCGTGGTGGCTTCATTTTTTGGGTAAGACAATTGGGATTTGGACAGGACTTCACTCAACCCGTCATTTTGTTTTGACCATACGCAGAATGTTTTCAAATATCCATGGCAGAATCGATACGCAAGCCAGCAGTCGCGCTACTCGTGATTTCATTGACTCCGTGTGTCATGCATGCGGTGCGTTCCATATTCATGGAGCAGAATTCACGCGCTGCTACTTCCTTGAATATTCAAGTTTGACGAAATTTCTACCATTCTATCTATTTGTTATTTTCTAGTACTTTAAACCTTTCTCAGCACTGACACATCAGAAATAACATCTTAACGTATAAACTGCTTCGGGCCAATTTATCAGCTCAAGACAACAGCAAGAAAGAATTCCCCAATCTATTTTGCTGTGAGTGGAAAACATACAAGCAAGTTACATTAATGTGATATTTTTACTTTGACGTTTTAAGATATATAACAATTTGTATTAACAATGTAATTCGTTTTTTTCAATTTTTTTTTTTTACTGTAACCAAATCGGATGTGTTCTCACTACAAGCTTATCAAAACAAGTGTCTATGCGTAGAGCTACGAAAATACTGTGGAAACAACTCATTATTCACAACATAAAAACACTTTTTTTTTCATTTGATGCGTTGTTTCTTATATAAAATCCTATTGTTAGAATGGAATCTATTTTTTGTTGTGAAATATCAAAGCAAGGCTAAATGGTATTTTGGAATTTATTCTAAACCGTAAGAGATAAATACACAATCGTAAGCCTTTAATCATTTTTTTCACTTTAAAACGCTTCAGCAGTCTATTTACGATCCCAGCGCAATCATCACCTACGTACCTAATGGTAGATGTGTCTCAGCAATCCGGACTAGCTTGGCTTTCATCAGAGCTCCTCTAAGGTCCGGTCGAAGTGACGACGGGCTCACCCGCTCACTCCATTCACGGAGCATGTTGAGAGTTCCTCTATTCGTTATGTCGTGATAGCGACTGTTAGTTTGTGTAAAGTTGTTGATTTCTCCCCGAGAGAATCCCAACTGTTTCCCAAGGTTCTCGATGTCGCCAATGTCTGAGATATCTCTGCTAACGCGTTGCAGAAGATCATCCACATCACCTGATTGTCCCGAAGCCATCCTGCAATAAATCGTTCAAAGGTTCCCGTATTACAAATATATGTAGACATCTGCTGATGCTTTTTAAATTCATGAAAATAATATGCATTATGTTTTTTAAACATTTTCTTAATATTTTATTCACTCTGTTAAGCCGCACCTCTCTCTAAAAAAAAAAAAATCATCTTTATTCATATTCAACCTGTGACATCATCATTCTGTAACACTTTGATAATCTGAAATATTATTGACACAGTAATTTGCATAACAAAAGAACATGTAATATTGCGGTGAGTAATTCAAGTGCAGGCACAAAAAACTGTGTCTATTAATCAGCGGGTCGAGTATTTCAGGAGATTGATGTCTAATCTAAAACGTCAAAAAGTAGAAAAGCACTCTGCAAGCGCAGACTTCCGCAAAGCAGTTGCTTTCTACCCATGATCTTGCTCTTCCCAAAGAGTTGTTTCTCCTCTCTATCACTGGGGAAAAGCTCTTTGGGCTCTTCCATACAGATTAGTGATTTCCACTCATATGAATAGATGCTGAAAAGTCTCCCGATTTCCCAATATAGAAGCCGTTGTTACGTCATACATCTTCAGTTGCACGGCGCGCGCTTCGCCCCAGCAGAAACTATCTAGAGCACGCACTTTAGTGCGCGTTTAAAAACCTCAAAAATGCGCAGCTTGAACTCCCAAGTTCATGACCCGATCTGTCAAATTACCAAAAATCTATCATAATCCCCCCCCCAAAAAAAAAAAAAGTCTCGGATCACTGCTACAATTTCTCACTTGTTGCTTGTGTCATTCTGAATCTATCCTGTAAGTTTCATCAAAATCCGTTAACTACTTTTTTTAGTTATTTTGCACACGGACAAACAATGGTAACGAGAACAATCCCCCCCCCCCCCCCCACCCCTGGCGGAGGTTTAAAAAAAAATGATCTGCAGGACTTGTTTAAGAGGAAGCGCTAGTAGGATGCACAAAAAGTCCTAAGAAAAAATATGAAAGATGTTAATCAATCTTTCCATGAATTATTTGGTGATCTGGATATTATGTGACCCTGCATCACAAAACCAACAAAAAGTCGCCAGATATGGATTTTTAGTTAAGAGCAGATATTGAAAGAGCAGATTCTAAGCTTTAAAATGATGTATATTCAATTCAATTGGACTCTCTTAACCTATCTTAATATTGGAAAGAAAGCACACACTCTGGAAAGGTGTGAACTGAAAAAAGAGGCTCTGAAGTTAAGGGTCTATTCAAGTGCTTAATCTTTAGAAACCGTGCTGGCTGCGCTATGAATGGGACAAAAAACAGGGTGTAAACAACGGCAACAACAATGAAGGGATTATTAGATTACGCTTAAATTAAGCACGCTCAATTAACAAATGCTGTCCATAATAAATGCCAACTTTCAAGGTGGTGGCACTATCTATTCAAAAGTTATTAGAGTTGAAAGTGAAGGGTGTGCAAAGGATTTTAAAGAAATGAAAAGGGTCCTCTAAAGACGTACCTAATCGCACTACTCTAAAATGAAAGGGTTGTATGAAAACTGGTAACAACACACTTTCCAATAATGTAGACAAAGAATAGCTCTTTCAGAAAGTATGAAAAACTCAGGATTGACTTGGTTGACCTGTTTCACCTGTTTGAGGTCCTCATGCAAAATCAAGGGCTCCGACTTTGTGTTCGTTTTGTGATGCACGGTCACATATACAGATCAAAAGGCATGAGGTCAACAAACATTTACATAGCAGGGACTCTCAAAGGAATTAGGTGACCTTTTTTTTTTTTTTTTAAAATTGCCAGTAATTGATTTTTTTTTCTTCCTTGATCCCTTTCCTTTATTCCTAAACGCCGTGCTGGAAAGAACAGTGTCTCACAGTGTGCTCACAATATGTCCACATAGTCGACTATGTGGAAACGCTCGAATTTAACAGTGCGAAGATGATCTCTTTCCATCACCTTGGAAACCTAATTGTTAGGGAAAACGCTCCATACTATGCAGTACATTATGTACTCTGTGTCAGTATCATATATACATTGTATACAAATAGATATGTCTACTTCTTTATCTCATCTAAAAGACATTCATTTACTATGTTTGCAAGATTTCCTGTGCTTATAAATACAATTACAATATAAGCATAATATATACATGTATATGCTGATATATATATATATATATATATATATATATATACATATGATATACCTATATACCTACAGTGTATAATTAAACAATAAACATATACACATACATTATGTACGGAAAAGTACAATTGTAAAATAACAGGCATGAGTTTAGGGAACAGTCTTCGTGAGTGTGTATATACATTGGTGTTTACTCGACGGTGTCAACAGTATTTAGTTTTCTTGAGGTTTTCAAGAACAAAGAACCAAATTCACACACGAAAAATGAAAACGTCAAATTGTTCACAAACAAACTAAGCCCTATATTTCACAGTTAGTTATGAAAGCTTAATTATTTGGTTGTTTCTGGTAGACAGTATCTACGCACAAAACAACAGAAATAATGAGAATTACTCATTCAGTGGCTAATCTACACTCATTTATTCTCCAGTACGTTGCTTAACGCGTGGATCCAGAAAGCTGGCTCCTTTTTTCTTTTGCTTTGTGACCCAAATATTGTAAAAATATTTGTCACACTGAAGAAAAAAATAATTTGTAAACAACTTGTTAGACATCTATTACTTAAGATAAAACAGCATGTTTCATAAATATTCATCTTTCTGTTTCCTCTTACGGCTAATTTTACAAAGATGGGTAGTAACCCGTGCGATAAGTAACGCGTGGGACATCTTTGTCACTATGGGTAATATCTTTAAAATGGCACATCTATTTGAGAATAATTGTTCTTAGTTTGGTATTTATTTTATAATGCTTGACTCCATTTGCTTGGAAAAAGGCTTTATTTACCACTTCATAAATTAATTGTCACAATTGAAGTGATTCATTAATTTTAGTACATCATTTTACGGACACTATGCAAATCGTCTGATCAAAATGGATACATTACAAGTAGGCTGTTAACCATTAGTAATTCAACTGCTTGAAACTACCTGTCGTATTTCTTCCTAAAACGGCCGAAACCGCCAGTCCCGTATTTTTTAAATAATTCAATGCTTTTTAATTTTTATTGTTTTCATATAAATGTGTAATTACATATTTTGAAAGAGGTAAAAGTCAACAAAAGATTGCCATGGTTATTTCTCTGACACACCCTTCTCTTCGTAAAATCATAATAGACTTTCAAATAAACATAACTTTAATATAACAGACAAAAACAAACATGCAGTAAACTATTTTGTATAATTTAGAAACTTGTCGAAATTAAGGTAACATTGTTACATCTTCTATGAAGCCACGGGCCATTGAACAGGAAATCTCCAGCTGCTAAGGGATTAAGAATGCACTTACATTTTACAGAACAGTGTTGTAGATTTACAAATATAACTGTACTTGGAGGCCTATAGCGTTGAATCATGCCCAGGCTTAATGCAAAGTTGTTCATTTATTATATACTATGGTGAAAGTCTGTTTGATAAATTGTGACCTATCTATCATTGTTGAGTGATCGTGATCGTTGGTTTAGTGTAAGACACAACACTCATAGTCGCACGATAAGATCAAACACAAACTTTGAACAACTTCTTTATCAACCAAGATATTGTGACAATAAATCTTGCATGAGTAGTTATACAACATCAATCACATACTTAACATACACAACACGTACAATACATTTATTTTATTTTGTGACGTTAAAAACAAACTTGGGGCAATATTGCAGTATTAAAGGGATGGTACAGTATTGGTGGAGATGAGAATTGGGCTTTTAACTTTTTGCGAGATACCGAGAAAACACTTAATATAATTAGTAGTACAGAGCATACCGTTTTAAGAGGAATTCAAAGTTTATCTGATGAAAATCGGGTTTGGAATGACCGACACATCCAAAAACAAAGTAAAACAAGTGATCGTAATAAAGTATGGGTCCCACACTTTATTAGAATCGCACTTTTTTGGATATCTCAGCCATTTCAAAACCAATTTTCATCAAATAAACGTTGAATTCCCCATAGCAGTACATGCTCTTTCATATTTCATAAAAGGTTTCTCATTATCCTACCAAAAAATGTTAGAAACCTGAAATCAGGTCTCAACCAAAACTGTACGATCCCTTTAACGGATGTTTAATTTGTAAAAAAAAAAAAAAGACTCTGTCAGTTGTATATTGAAGGAAAAATTAAGTCATCTCTTCAGTGAATGTGGCAAAATACATCACAATTATGCAAAATATGCTGAGTTCTCATACACTACATAAAAACCTATGAAGTAAATCATACAGGGTAGTATTATTTTGTAAGCTTAAATGTATTGAAGTTGTTTACAATCCAAAATAACAAGGAAGAAATCGATTCGTATTTTCATACATAATCGATATACATCTCACCAAAGCTTCTTTCCGTTAATTTGATCATGAATCATAAGGAATTTGATAACAATTGTACGTCAATTCATTGCAGTAAACATTTTAATGGAGCATGGGCAGGGTAATTGCGTTTTTAGTATGATGGTGATGCACATCGTCACTGAAGCGACGTGCAGAGTGTCCAATGATCAGGAAAGAGCGAGAGGGAAAAAAAAACAGCCAAAGCAGTATAGCAAATGGAATTTTTCTTTCCTTTGACGTGACGTGGTGGTATCGTAAAATAATACAGCTACGATTTGGGCAGGACCAAACCATAGATTTAAAAAAAAAAATAGTAATCTTCAGCACATTTTAGATACAAGATCTTGTCAATCAAACGTCGTTGAGCATCTTGGACACTCAAATATATTTGTTAGTGCAAGAATATTATGAATGCTTTTCTGTGAATATATATACTAGCTGTTACAAAAAATCACACTTTTGATCCTTTATACTTCGAGAACTATACATCACTGTTATTGACATGAGTTATAGGTGAATAGTGTTCAGTTTAGTTCAAGGTAGTTTGAATATGAAAACATGCATCAGTTTTGTTAAATACATTATTAATTTAAAAGTTAAGTTCCAGATTTTGGCCAAATTTGACTCTCCTTTACCAAAGAACCAATGATGTGTATGTGAGTGTATGCTTACAATGACCCTGAACATTTAGACATGATCACCACGAATTTCATCTTTTCAGAGCTCTTGCTGACTATAGCTTCTGGACTCTTTTTCCAAGGAACATGAATGCTTTATTAATTATTCATGATGTATTTCCCTGGCCACTGCTAGTCTGAATTCATAGTAAAGGGTAAGATACATGCACATAAAAAAAGATAAGCACATGTTTCGTATATTTGCATACGCCACATTTCAGGATGAATAAAGACTAGCTGTGATAGTGGAATTTCTTATGAAAATGTAATAGAGCAGTCCAATCCTTGTCCTTGTTCAGGACCATTGTCTGGGTGTGCACCCCAGTTGACCCCTGTGCAAAATCAAAGTTTTGTACCAGTACAGAGGGTTGCAAACAGAGCAAAATTTGAAACCTAAGTTAAAAAAAAAACTTGAATTTAATAAAAGCGACTTATGCTACCAGTAGAAAATTACTTCAAACTAAATTCTACAATATTCAGATATTGCTCATATAAATATCAGTGCTTTCTCATTTACAGTTTTTGAAATATTTATGATCAAAAGTGGGATGTTTTTGTGACACGTATATAGTACATCTGTTGTCATTCAAATTTCCACATGCCGAATAAACCTGTGAAGAATAAAGCTTAATTTAAAGGCGATTTCACAACCGTCAAATTGTATTGTCCACTTCTTTTGCTCATAATCGGAACACGTGCAAAAGAATAGTGAAGCGCAAGATCGAAATCAAATTTCAAAAAAAGGCAATCTAACGTCAGATATCCCATAAACTCACCTGTTTAAGAAAGATATATTCCTATATTGATACGGAAATGCTCGGAGTTAATCCGTCAGCCCCTGAGAGTAAAACTGATTTTTGACATGGACTACAATTCCCTGCACCCAGCTGAATTCTGTCGACTGAATACTACATGTCCAGACATGAACATTATTAATTACTTTATATCTCTCCCAGAAAATTACACTTATATCTTTGTAAATATTTTGTTCTGATAAGACCGCACCGAATCACGTCATTGGATTAATTTGGCAGCATAAAATTGAACATGGACATTGGAAGGTAGACCAGCAACAGTTGTTCATATAGTGATGCTAGTTGCCGACAGTGTAAACATTCTATCATTTTGCAAGTCTAGACATGCTCTGAATAAATCTTATCTAGAAAAGTAGAAACGTATAAGCAGGTGATCCATAATGTTTAATCATTTATCAGAACAACAGCAAAATTGCAATTTTGAATCCATAATGATTAATCATTTGAATCCATAATGTCTAATCATTTCTCAGAACAACAGCAAAGTTGCGATATTGAATCGTTAAGAAATGTGATATTCTTTCAACAGTATGAAAATAAACCGAGAACACTTCTAACTGGTCATCAAGAGTGAGTGAGGGAGTGTTAAAGTATTTCGTGTTAAACGCGTGCAATGGTTAGACAAAGCTCTGCATTTACGGCACTGTACGGTGGGTCCGATGTCACAAGTCCGCCAGGAATAGATGTTTGGGGACCAAATTCCTGACGGACAGGATTCATGTGACCGTGCTCACAAAACCAGCAAAAAGTCGCACACACTGATTTTCTGTTAGGACTGAAAATGGATGAAATGGTACAACCCAATCTTGAGTTTTCATTTTATATTTTCTGAAGGAACAAGTATTCTTCTACATTATTCTCAAATTCGGGATAATGAAACGAGTAGGAAATCATAATACTTATTTTTGAGCAGTTTTTCTTGCACACTTTTTGGTAGAATAATGTCATTCTGAAAGGTGTAACTTTGTAAACAATCATGCTACCGCTTTGAAAGTCGGCATTAATCATCTACATAATGTGTTTATGAAGCACGCTTAACTTCAGCTTAATCTAATCATTCCTTCATTGTTGCTGCTCAAGTAGTTAACATTATGTTTTTGCTCCATTCACTGCACAGATAGCACTGCTTTGTAAAGATTAAGCGCTTTAATAGACCTTGTACTTCAGAGCCTCTTTTCTCAGTTCACATTTCCCAGAGTGTGTGTTTTCTTTTTTCAATATTAGTATAGGTTAGGAAAGTCCATTTGTATTGATTTAGGCTTAAAAACTGATCTTTCAGAATCTGCTCTTAACTAAAAATTCATGTCTGGCGACTCTTTGTTGATTTTGTGGTGCAGGGTCACATAACTGTATGTTAATTCTGTTCGTTTCGTTTCATTTCGATTTGTTTGTTTGTTTGCTGTTTTCTTTTTGTTTTTTGTTTTTTGCTTTTACAAAACTTTTCATAATTTTCTTCCAGCCCAGTAAAAGAATGTAAGGAATATACAAGGTCAAAATAATTAATATTTTTAGTACTGTATAGAGCTTTCATTGTTCTACAAGGTTCTTGGGGAAATTCTACTTATTTATGTCAAAATTTCAATATACTCCCATTGTAATACACATGCTGTGCCACGTTACCTATCATGTTTCACGCGTTACCAAATCTGATTAAAAATCGCGCTAATTATGTTGATCAGACTAACTTTTCTTCTCCTGGTAATGATGTAGATTAATGTAGATTTCCTCTTTTGAAAGTTTCAGGAAAATTCAATTATTAGTTTTATGCAAATGACAAATAACGACCTAAAATTGAAACGCGTGGGAATGCCAATTTTGGCAAGTCCCTCATTTGCATATTTGATTCATTGAGAAACTGGAATTAATAGTCATCATAGCTTCCCATTCAGACTT
This sequence comes from Diadema antillarum, assembly GCF_040938485.1. NCBI lineage: Eukaryota > Metazoa > Echinodermata > Echinoidea > Diadematoida > Diadematidae > Diadema > Diadema antillarum. The sequence goes on from NW_027272722.1 coordinate 147,642, forward strand.
TGTGTTCCCACTAGTATTAGGCTAGAAAAGTTGAGAACTGTTAAGATATCTTTAAAAATGCAAAAAAAAATTGATAACCCACGCTTTACCTTAATTTCTAATTTTTGATTTTCAATGTATTCATTAATTCCTGGTCACACGCAAGAATTTTTTTTTTGTATCAAAACGCATGTATTTTGATAAATTGGCTTTACAATGACACCAGGTTCGTCTTATTTGAATGTTTTTTTGAATTTTCAGCCATGCGTCATCAAAGAGATTGGTCTTGCCCTATTATTTGTGGTGTTTTCTGTGTTATGCATTTACCAACCACTCTGGAATGCCAGATCTAAGAGTAAGAGATCATAAGTTTAGGCCTACGGTCTCTACCCAACACCTCCATGGGACATCAATAACTGTTGAGGTTGTTGATATTTTACCCGTTTCTCCGAGTTATTCACCCCGTGTGTGAGTATCAATAAGAACGCCGATTCGCTTAGGTTACAGCTTGAAGGTTTTCTGAATGGACGTTTCAATTCCCGATATGCTCCACAATATAGTTTATTCAAATAACACAAAGAAAGGCAAATTCGCGGGGCCACTCATTGCGATAATCTGACGGTAATAAAATCAACACGGAACAAATGAGTACACTAAACAACACTGGGGGCACTTGGGTTGACACGATTATGATGAACAATAACTGTGAATAAGTGCGTCTCGTACTTAATTGGCTGACTGCACTTCACAATCTAAACACTCGAATGAGGGTTCAAAATGGCACAGCAATAAGTGTACTTTACCTGTAACTGATTTGCAAATCAGTGCAGAGTTACAAGGTTCACATGTCGAGTGGGTATAACTTACTTCAAACGCAGAACGAAGATCGCAATATAAGAGGGAAAGAGCCGGTCCTATCTATACCAATCTTTAATGTCATGTTTGACAAAAAAGGCGGATTTATCACACGGGGAATCCCCAGTACGTCACTAGCATACAACCAGTCTACACCATAAGATCTGTAGGGGAGGGCGGGTTAGTTGAGCATATGGGTAAGTTGAGCCACCGCCCCTAGGCAAATTATGAATGAGTCAGACATTAAACTGGCCCCATCTAATGATGGCATGTATCATAACCCCTCACCCAGTCATTTTACTTTCTAAATGTGACCGTGCACCTCAAAACGAACATAAAGTCGCACACAATGATTTTGCGTGAGGACTGAAAATAAGTGAAATGGGTCAACCTAGCCGAACTTGACTTTTTCATATTTTCTGAAAGAGCGGGTCTTCTTTTACATTGTGCTAAAATTTGGTATCATAAAACGGGCAGGAAAGTGTGTTTTTTTAGCAGTTTATCTCAAACATTTTTGGTAGAATAGTGTGATTAGGTGTGTCTTTAGAATCCTTTTTTCATTTCTGAAAAACCTTGTCCACACTCTTCACTTTCAACTCTAATAACTTTTAAAAGGATAGTGTTACTGCTTTGAAAGTTGGCATTAATTATGGACAGAATGTGTTAATGAGGCACGCTTAATTTCAGTTTAATCTGATAATCCCTTCATTGTTGTTACTCTGGTGGTTTACTTCCTGTTTTTTGTCCCGTTCATCGCACAGCCAGCATGGTTTGGTAAAGATTAAGCGCTTGAATAGACACTGTACTTCAGAGCCTCTTTTCTCAGTTCACACTTTTCCTAAGTTTGTGATTTCTTTCCAATATTTAGATAGGTTAGGAGAGTCCATTTGATTTGAGTTATACATCATTTTAAAGCTTAAAGTCTGCTCTTTCAGAATATGCTCTTAATTAAAATTTCATGTCTGGCGACTTCTTGTTTGTTTTGAGGTGCAGGGTCACAAATTGAAACACAAGCTAGTGGGTCAGAGGGGAAAATGCGATTTTCAGCAATAAAAGTAAAAACGTGTAAACCAGGTAAGTACCCTCGTTTTCCTTACGCATCATATAGATAATGTGGACATTAGATGACAATTGGTAGTCCTTGTCCCTGTCTTTAATCTTACCAAAGCTTTTACACAATTGATATAAATGATTCGTATATTCATGCGAGACGTCTCATAAAAGTCAAGCACGGGTAAGTTGAGGGAGACCCTATGCATGGTTCAATTTGCCCAGTTCTGCCCCCTATATAGGTACCGTGAGGTTAGTTTTGCTTCTCACTTTTGCATCTACCCATCGGAGACATCGCAGAGGGCCTGGGCGTATCATTGCTAAACTCGCCAGTATCTGCTGTGCCTGGCTATATCCAACCCCAAATATGGAGCATAGGTCTGCGTATTTTCCAGGCGTTACAAGACGGGCCAGTCTCTTGATATGTGTAGGTGTGACGTTGTCAACATCTGCGAAACAAGTTGCCAAATTCCTGTTTACTGAATTTTCGATCCCGTTCTGGCAATATGAGCTCTGTTTATGCTTTTATAGAGAGCTCTTATCTCAAGCATGTTATGTAATAGATGTAGTGTATTGCCTCTGTGTATAACCCTGGGAAGACTGGACGGGGCTGACCACTGCCAGACAGCACCTATACCCATATTTCATTCTGCCAGGGACCATGCACTCCTGGCATTCATGAGGTCAGAAGAACATTCAGTCTGTGTTTGTATTCCAAACAGGAAGGTTGTTTCCACTCCACATTAGTGTTTATTGAGTTCTTCGGTATTTTCTACACTGGCGACGAGGGTTATTCGGAAATACGCGTGACTATGGCTTTGATCGGGAAAGTGGATGAATTTCGTCCCGTCTAGGAGAGGTGGGACCAATATCCTGAGAGACTTGAGCACTATTTTGGTGCGAACGGTATTACAGACTCCGGTTAGCAGCGGGCCATCCTGCTTACCGTCATCGGCGCAAAGGCCTACAGCCTTTTAAGGAATCTAGTGTCTCCCGCGAAACCAGGAGATAAATAGTTTCCCGAACTATGTGCCCTTATGAAAAGGCACTACAGTATAACCTGGTCCCGATGGAAATTGTTCAACGCTGTAAGTTCAACAGCCGATTTGGAGCGAGGGGGAGTCTGTGGCTGAGTTCGTGGCAATCCTCCGTTCGTTAGCCAAGCACTGCAGTTATGGCCAGCAGCTCGACATGATGCTAAGGGATCGCCTCGTTTGCAGCATAAATGATGACAATATTCAGCGTCGCCTCCTCTCCGAACAGAAGTTGGATCTCAAGGGAGCGATCGACATCGCCCAGGGAATTGAAACGGCCAACGCCAAAGTCAAAGACTTGAAGCGTGCGCAGGCGTCTTCGGCAGCTGGGCAGGGGGAAGTACACAAATTCCAATTGACATCGAGCTCGTCGAAGTCCAGTACTGGGCGTGCCCCGGCGCAACAGCCCCGAAAGGCATGTTACCGATGTGGTGCTACTCACTCTCCTGACACTTGCAGGTTCAGAAACAACAAATGTTTTAATTGCGGGAAGACAGGCCACATCGCACAAGAGTGCCGTAGTCGCCGAAACGACAATGTGAGCGTGGTGGATGAGGAAGACGCGAAAACTAGCGAAGACTGTGTGGACATCCTGAGAAGGAGGGTACTTCGCAAACATATGCTCTTTTAAATGTGAAGACTGGGCCTAACCTTCCAATGACAGTGACGGTAGTGATCGATGATGTCGAGACGGAAATGGGGGTTGACACAGGGACGTCGCTGTCGCTGATACCCGCCAGCAAGTTTGAGAAATGTTGGCCCGGAACAGCCCTCAGAAAGTGGTCAACAAAACTTCGCACATACACAGGAGAACTTCTCGACATCAAAGGGGAGATCGACGTCGCAGTCGAATATGGAGAGAAAACATACAATCTTACACTGATAGTAGTCAATGCTGCCGGACCGTGTCTTCTTGGCAGGGACTGGTTGAGACAAATCAAGTAGGACTGGGCCGAGATGCACGCTGTTCGTGCTACCGATGCGCAGCCTCGATTCTACAAAGCAAGAGTGGCGCCGTACGCGATGAGATCACTGGTGGAAGAGGAGCTTCAAAAGCTCGAGAACGACGGCATCATCGAGGCAATTCAATTTTCAGAGTGGGCAGCGCCAATTGTACCGGTACTGAAAGCGGATAAGAAGTCTGTGCGCATATGTGGTGATTTCAAACAAACAGTGAATCGTGCGGCAAAGTTGGATAGATATCCAATACCAAAAATTGAAGATTTGTTCGCTTCATTGAGTGGGGGACAGAAATGTTCAAAATTGGATCTATCCCAGGCCTACAATCAAATCGTGCTTGACGAGAAATCGCGAAAATATGTGGTGATAAATACACACAAAGGCTTATATCGTTTCAACCGGCTACCGTTTGGAGTAGCTTCAGCACCGAAAATCTTCCAGCGAGTGATAGAAAATCTTCTTCGTGACAATCCACGCGTCACCGTGTACCTCGATGACGTGTTGGTGACAGGCAAGGATGACCACGAACACCTGGCCAACCTCGAAATGGTACTTAACCGACTGGAGCAAGCTGGGCTACGCCTGAAAAAGACAAAGTGTCAATTTATGGGGCGTTCTGTCGAGTACCTCGGACACGTGATCTGCTCAAGCTATCGACGACGCTCGCACCACTTCATGCCTTATTGAGAAAAGGCAGTGGGTGGAAATGGGGAGCTGACGAACAAGCAGCTTTCGCGGAAGCGAAAAAGCTGCTTCTCAGCTCTCAAGTGTTGGCCCACTTCGACCCGACCAAGGAATTAGTTGTATCATGCGATGCGTCCCACAGCATGGGGTAGGTGCCGTGCTCGTGCACCGCATGGACAACGGTGCGGAGAAACCGATCGCATTTGCTTCCCGCACTTTAGCTCCTGCTGAACGGAAGTACGCACAGATTGAGAAGGAGGGTTTTGAGTGCGTGTTTGGGGTGACGCTTTTCCACTCTTTTCTTTACGGTCGAAAGTTCACCCTCGTAACCGACCACAAGCCGCTCCTCCGTCTGTTCAATGAAAATCGACCCATTCCCGCTGAGGCATCAGCACCATTTAGGCGCCGGAAGTGGGGGGGGGGGGGGGGGGGCCCCGCCCCCCAATCCCAAAAGTGGGGGGGGGGGGGGCAAAACGCATTTTTGCCCCCCCCCCCCAAAAAAAAGCCCCCCTCAAAAAAAAAAATAGATGAATAAATAAAGAAAGAAAGAAATAAAAATAGATAAAATAAGATAGATATGTATATGAAAGAATAAACGCGAAAACATAGCTACAAACGGCAGTTTTTGGACTGTAAAATGTCAACATTTCATAGCTCGCTCGCTCCGCTCGCTCGCATTCAATCGCTATGCCATTCTCCTGATGTTGCTGCCAGTAATTGCCAGCAGTTGCGTCTGGGCCGCCCCCCCCCCCTTAATTTCCAAAGCGAAAAAATATATATATATATAGCTACAAACGGCAGTTTGTGGACTGTAAAATGTCAAAATTAATCGTCAGATTTATTCGTTATGCCATTTTCCTAACGTTGCAGCCAGTAATTGCCAGCAGTTTAGCCCGGTGCGCCTTCCCCTTAATTTCCAAAGCGAAAAACATAGCTACAACGGCAGTTTTTGGACTATAGAATGTCAAAATTTTCAAGCTCGCTCGCTTCGCTTGCTCGCATTGAATCATTATGCCATTTTCCTAATGTTGCTGCCAGTAATTGCCAGCAGTTGCGCCCGATGCACCCCCATTAATTTCCAAAGCGAAAGATATAGCTACAAACGCCAGTTTTGGGACTGTAAAATGTCAAAATTTTCAAGCTCTCTCGCTTCGCTCGCTCGCATTGAATGGCTATGCCATTCTCCTAATGTTGCCGCCAGTAATTGCCAGCAGTTGCGCCCGATGACCCCCCCCTTAATTTCCAAAGCGAAAGATATAGCTACAAACGGCAGTTTTTTTGACAGTAAAATGTCAAAATTTTCAAGCTCTCTCGCTCTGCTCGCTCGCATTTTATTGTTATGCAATTCTCCTGATGTTGCTGACAGTATATAATTTGTCGTTTCACACCGTCATTCCATAATCCATGTAAGGAAAACTTACAATGTTGCTCAATGACTGCGTTGTTGAATGTATCACATTCCGTAATGTATAGCCCCATTATTGCGCACGCACACGCGCGCAAGCATACACACCGTCAAAATTACTTTTCCACAAGGTGCCCACCCCCAATGTTTCGACCCATCGTACGCCACTTTATAGGGTACACACACACGCCCACATATATATATATATGTGACCCTGCACCTCAAAACAAACAAAAAGTCGCCAGACATGAATTTTTAGTTAAGACCATATTCTGAAAGAGCAGACTTTAAGCTTTAAAATGATGTATAACTCAAGTCAAATGGACTCTCCTAACCTATCTAAATATTGGAAAGAAAGCACAAACTCAGGAAAAGTGTTTACTGAGAAAAGAGGCTCTGAAGTACAGTGTCTATTCAAGCGCTTAATCTTTACCAAACCTTGCTTGCTATGCGATGAATGGGACAAAAAACAGGAAGTAAACCACCAGAGTGACAACAATGAAGGGATTATTGGATTAAATTGAAATTAAGCATGCCTCATTAACACATTCTGTCCATAATCAATGCAAACTTTCAAAGCAGTAGCTATATCCTTTCAAAAGTAATTAGAGTTGAAAGTGAAGAGTGTGTACAAGGTTTTTCAGAAATAAGAAAGGGACACTAAAAACACACCTAATCACACTATTCTACCAAAAAACGTTCGACATAAACTGCTAAAAAACACACTTTCCCGCCTGTTTTATGATACCAAATTTTAGCATAATGTTAAAGAAGACCTGCTCTTTCAGAAAATATGAAAAGGTCAATATCGGCTAGGTTGACCCATTTTACTTATTTTCAGTCCTCACGCAAAATCAGTGTGTGCGGCTTTATGTTCGTTTTGAGGTGCACGGTCATAATATATATATATATATATATATATATATATATATATATATATGTGTGTGTGTGTGTGTGTGTGTGTGTATTTTGTAACAAATGTATGGTCTATCGTGAGCCCCCTCCAATATTTGCCCCCCACCCCCCCCCCCCCCCCCCCCCCATCCAAAACTGCTTCCGGCGCGCCTGATCAGCACGAATCCAGCGGTTGGCCCTCACAGTGGCGAGTTATGAGTATACGCTGCGTTTCAAACCGACGGCAGCCCACGCCGATGCCGATGCGCTCAGCCGGTTGCCACTGCCATCGACTGCATCGTCGATTCCGATGCCGACTGAAACAGTACTCCTGATGGAAACGCTCGAGGCATCCCCAATCACCGCGGCAGATTTTCGCATGTGGACGCGTCGTGACCCACTATTGTCGCGTGTGTATCGCTATGTGGAAGGTGGGTGGCACGATGTCCACCAAGATATCGACGATGATTTGAAACCATTCCGGCAGCGGAGAGATGAGCTCTCCATTCAGGATGGATGTCTGATGTGGGGAAATCGCCTCGTCATCCCCAAACAAGGGCGGCAACGCGTGCTGTCCGCACTTCATGATAGTCACCCGGGGATCGGAAAAGCTTCGCACGAAGCTTCGCGTGGTGGCCAAAAATGGATAGCGCCATCGAAGGCGTTTGGAAAACATGTACGAGCTGCCAAAAAAAATCAAGCGATGCCAGCAAAAGAGCCGCTTCACCCCATGGAATGGCCCTCGCGTCCGTGGTCACAATTGCACTTCGACCATGCAGGTCCATTTATTAGGAAATTCTTCCTCATCGTGGTCGACGCTCACTCGAAGTGGATGGAGGTAGTTCCAGTTATTACTTCACTATTTGTGAATTTAAAACTGTATACTACAGTGTAATTATTGTGAGGTATCGAATATGCAAAATTAAATTTCTCACCAATTTACATGTCATACTACCTCTGGTATTTTGAGGAGAAAGTTTTGTTATTGCTGTAATTGTACTTACTTTGCAAATTATGAATAAACTTGCGCATTTGTACATATTGAATTTGATATGCAGAATTTCTCACAAGTTTGGGGACTGGTGAATAGAAAACAAAAAAAGAGAACGAGAGAAGAGAAAAGAAGAGGAGAGAGAAGGGAAGAAGGGAGAGGAGACGAGAGAGACACACAGATACAGAATTGGGAGAACGAGGTGATCATGACTGCTTGTAAGGCATTATGTGTGTGTGTGTGTGTGTGTGTGTTCGAGTGTGTATACTGGTATGTGTTTTGTATAGTGTGTGCTTGTGTAATGTTTGTCTTTGCATGGATTTTTTTTTCTTAATATATGTACTGATAATGAATTTAACACTTAATTTTATAAACAGTGACATGCACACATGTAGCACTCATGTAGTAATCAAAAACCCATTGCACACACACTAAGAAATCAGGGTTCAATTTGGGGTTGAGTTTGACCCAATGCACCCTTGCGTGGACTAGGGTTGAATATTTAACTTCTATGGGTGCTATTTACTCCGAATGGGGTTCACTTTTGAGAAAGGTTACGTTTTTAAACCTCCAAATAGAAGAGTTAGTCTGCTACAAAAACCTAGATCATAGTGTTGCGTTCAAACATGTTATGATTTGTAATGCAGTATCAGTAGTGATTTGAATTGTGGATGATGTTCATCTTTAAGATTGCAAATCAATCAATATAAAGATGTTTGTTGGTGTTTGATAGAATGAAATAGCATTTTTTGTTCGTGCCAGTTTCATAAACAGTACGTGAGCAAAGACTAACACGCCAATCCCGGAAATTAACCAATCACATCAGAGAAGACGATCGAGGCATACAGCGAGCTAGCTATGTGTATACGTGTCACAAAGCAAAGCGTCGCGACAGTTCACTTCCATTTCGTTCTAGAACTCCCATGCAATTGCATTGAAGCGGGGCTTTTTCGTTGCAAGACTTGCTGATTTATACAAGACTAAGGTGAGTAAATGATCACTTTGTAAATCATGACTTATTTGGGTTGCTTCTGTGCGGCTAGATCCTTGAATTCTTCGGTACCTGGTAATAATTTCAATCGTTTGTCGTGCCGTTCTTTGTTACCACGTTCACGCGTGTATTAATACACTGTACATGCAAAATCACATGACCTAATGGGAAGTAATACGGGCTTTTTTACGGTTACTACTGCTTGCTACTGCCATTTAGCGGAGTTACCAAGTCTCACGCATTCTGAGTGAGACTATCGACAAGAAATAAGGCAAAACAGTTTCCATTGTTTTATTCAATGGTAGTTTAATGTGTAGTGATTTGTGATACTGTTTCGTCTTCTATTGCATGTGTTTTAAATATGAGACAGTCTACAGAGTCAGTAGGCTAACTGCTGCGACCTGCCCGAACTCGAAGCGTTCGGGCTCCCACAGTTTACAACTGTGTATGGGACTAAGATTCGATCGCGCACTGTCACTATTAGTCATATCTGCATGCCCCTGATACAGTCTGCATGATAAGCTGTGTGAGAGTCGCGGTCGGCGGTGACATACATGATACGGATACCGGTGATTCAAACACTGAATGAGAGAATGTGCATCAAACTGTACTAAGGCAGAGGAGGTACAGCTAGTAATCATCAGTGTGAAAGAAATTCCTTCTTACTCAGGGGCGTCACCAGCTTTTTTCAAGGGGGTGCGTTTTGACACTAAATGTAACCTGTAAGGTTCTTTTTTTTAAAACATTAGATTTATTGGCTCCTGTGTCATCATGTACATGTACATATACACTATATATTGTACATAATGTGATTGTATACATACACGAATCTTCGCTGCGTGAAGGACTATACAGGGGTACATTATGTGACGGTGTGAGATCCTCCGCGAGGGAGCGAAGCGACCGAGCGGGGGAGGGTGTGGGAGGGGGATACCCCCTCCCAGGGTAGGGACTCTTTGTAAGAACAAGGGTGTAAAGTCGCGTTTATAGAGCACTTGAACTCAAATTTCTAAGGAATTAAACATAAAAAATCGCTATAGAAATTAAGGACTATGCGGGGGTATATTAATCATGTGACGGTGTGAGATCCTCGGCGAGGGAGCGAAGCGACCGATCGGGGGAGGGTGCGGGAGGGGGATACCCTCTCCCACGGTAGGGAGTTTTTGTAAAAACAGAGTATAAAAGTCGCGTTTACAGAGCATTTTTAAGTCAAATTTCTAGAGAATTAAACATAATAAACAATCGCAATGAAGGACTATACGGGAGTTCATTATGTGACGGTGTGAGATCCTCGGCGAGGGAGCGATATTTTGATATATCACAATCCCCAAACTGCCGTTTTGAGTTTGTAGTTATATTTTTTCGCTTTGAAAATTAAGGGGGGCGCACCGGGCACAACTGCTGGCAATTACTGGCAGCATAATCAGGAGTATGGCATAACGATTAAATGCGAGCGAGCGAAGCGAGCTTGAAATTTTGACATTTTACAGTCAAAAAACTGCAGTTTGTATATCAGCTATATTTTTTCGCTTTGGCAAATAAGGGGGGGGGGCGCACTGGGCACAAATGCTGGCAATTACTGGCAGCAACATCGGGAGAATGGCATAACGATTAAATGCGATCGCGCGGAGCCAGCGAGCCTGAAAATTTGACATTTTGCAGTCCAAAAACTGCCGTTTGTAGCTATACTTTTTCGCTTTGGAGAAAATTTTGACATAAAATTATTCTAGTCCCCAAACTGCCATTAGTAGCTATATTTTTTCGCTTTGGAAATCAAGGGGGCGCACTGGGCGCAACTGCTGGAAATTACTGACAGCAACATCAGGAGAATAACATAACTATCAAATGCGAGCGAGCGGAGCGAGCGAGCTTGAAAATTTTGACATTTTTACAGTCCAATAAAACTGCCGTTTGGTACCTATATTTTTCGCTTTGGAAATTAAGGGGAGGGGCGCAACAGGCGCAACTGCTGGCAATTATTGGCAGTTACATATTAAAGGAGAATGGCATAACGATTGAATGCGAGCGAGTGAAGCGAGCGAGCTTGAAAATTTTGACATTTTACAGTCAAAAAACTGCCATTTGGTACCTATATTTTTTTACTTTGGGGAGGGGCGCAACGGGCGCAACTGCTGGCAATTATTGGCAGTTACGTAAGGAGAATGGCATAACGATTGAATGCGAGCGAGTGAAGCGAGTGAGCTTGAAAATTTTGACATTTTACAGTCAAAAAACTGCCGTTCGTAGCTATATTTTATTGCTTTGGAAATTGGGGGGGGGGGGGCACCGGGCGCAACTATGGGTAATTACTGGCAGTAACATCACTAGAATGGCATAACGATTAAATGCGAGCGAGCTTGAATAAATTTTGACATTACAGTAAAAAAAAAAATAATTAAAATAATGAAATTAAGGGGGTTGGGGCGCACCGGGCCCAACTGCTGGCAATTACTGGCAGCAACATCAGACGAATGGCATAGTGATTAAATGCGAGCGAGCGGAGCGAGAGAGCTTGAAAATGGTAACATTTTACAGTCCCAAGACTGTCGTTTGTATAGCTATATTTTTTCGCTTTGGAAATTAAGAGGATCCGCCATTGGTCGTCAAGGATGTCGGTTTATGTTCATGATGTCGATTTCAAAAGCAGTTTACTAAGCCGTGAATTACGATTTTGTTTTTTGTTTTTTTAACCAAGCAGCGGCATGGGGGCACGTGCCCCCCCCCCCCCCCCCCGTAGTTACACCACTGAGTATCCCCCTCTCACGCGACGGACCTTTTGCATTTTCAGAATTGAAATTCAATAATCCGTTGCACAATGAGTGAAATACCGTACGGATACAGTACGGTCGATAGATAGTAAACACTGTACAGGAACATCAGTGCAAGGAACATCAGTGCAAAATAAAAAAAAAATGATAAAAACAATAAAAAAGAACAATTATATTTAGCGTCCGGCGTTGAGGTCGCTTGCAGACTGAAGTTTCTCTTTTTTTTTTTCTTTTTTTTTTAGGGTCTGAAGGGGGGTGCGTTCGCACCCAGCGCACCCCCACTGGTGACGCCCATGTTACTTGGGTTTGGTTGCACAGTGCCGCAGTCAGTACCAAGTACAGTACACAGTAGTGCAGACTGAGTACAGTACAATCCTATACTGGTATAACAAAGTTTCTTGTACGGTATATAGTGGCCGACTAGCTAGCTGTGTCAGTGTGGCAAGGGTGTGAAGCTGATGATACCAGTACTGATTATCAAAAAAAAAACCAACAAAATAAAGAAGAGATATTTCAAGTAGATCTACAGTACATGTATAAACTTTATGGCCCAAACTTTATATCTATGGACATGGTGAACAACAGTCGATCATAATTATACTGATTTCGAAGTGAAAATACAAGTTGCCAGCAGCGTTGTACGTCATGTAGCTGACTAGTACATTGTATTAAGTGTGAGCAATCTATATAATAGCCTATTGACATCACCATGCGCTGTGCAGACATCATTCATCTACATATTAAACTGGTGGGTGGTGGTAAATTTGAGGTTACAATTGGTACCCGTACCGGTACAACAAATGTACGTTACTCAGTCCCTTATGCTTTGTATCGCATTGACGGCACTGTTACCTGCAGATTTGTTATAGGGCCGACTGCACATGAACAGTTCAATATAAATTCAAATTTCTGTGTTACCATTGCAAGTTTCTTTCTTTTTCCCCTTTCTTTCTTTCTTTCTTCAGGTCAAAGGTGTTTGAAGCATCCTTGTCCTTACAGCAAATGAAGGATGTTGTTTGTATGGACTATGCTGCGCTGAACTGCATCCTACTCCCTGGGAGTATTCTCGGTATGAAACCTGATGTCAAAGCTTCTTCTCTACTTGTGACACCAAGGCAAAGGTGAGTTTTCTCTGCAGGCCAGGAAAATGCACATTTGCTCCCTTTGATATAAAAACTGTTTTCTTATGAATGTTGCAAATGCAGCATTAATTATCTGTAAGAGTTGCAAAGATCGAATGGTTAATCTTGTAAGATTAATTGCAGTATGCCATGCAGAGTCTTTGTATCACTGTTGGCGGAAGGTTTTCAAAAGTGGGGGGGGGGGCACTTCCTAGTTTCATGAGCGAACAAGCAAAAAAAAAAGGCCTTGAATGCAACTTCTGGTGCCACTTCCAGGTTTCAGCTTACAAGCAAAAAAAAAAAAAAACAAAACCAAAACAAAACAAAAAAGTATTCAGCGCAAAAACAGATCCTTATGGTGCTCACACTTCGAGGTTTTTATCTACATGTATTTCTTTCTAGTGCCACTTACACACTTTCAGGTAAAGAAAGTTGGGGGGGATGGGGACCCGAAGTGGGGACAATTATAATGTTTTCCTTTGTATTGTGCCGAAAAAATAGGGGCCCGAGTCCCCCTGGTTCCTGTGGCTATGTATATAGCATCCAATTCTTTTTTGCACAGCTCTACATTACTGTTGTTTTTTAGTTGGATTATCAAAGATGACATACCATGTATTCGGTTTACTTTTGTACATGTACTTAATAGATTTAACGCAGGAATCGCAACACTATACCCAACGCCAAGGAAGAAAGAAACCTTGCCAACATTTCGCAAAGTCCGGAAAAGTCTGCTGCCATATGTCGCAGCCACCTAACCTGCAACTGACCTGTACTGGATCTGCCAAAGAACAATACTGTGAGTTGATCACGAGACTGCCGTGTCTCATATTTTTTTTTTGCATTGTATGTTCAGATGTATTATTTATGGAACTCTTTAATGCATCAGTCTTTATACATACACACAGTGCACTCCTGTTCTGATAAATAACGTTACAACAAAATTGAAATTGAGGCCATAATGTTATTGGCTCTACATTTGTTGCTTTATTATTTACTTGTTTGGTTGTAACAAAACTTTGATAAAACGAAGAAAACTGTAGGCCCTGAGGATCTCATTATAACTGGCGTCCAGTGTATACTGGGCCAAATACCTGTACCAACCGAATTGCTGATGCAGTCACTGCATCAATATAAAAGGAGGATGATCCTGGACAAGACGTTTGTCCCAGTATACGACTGGACTGGTCATATCTCTACACCACACTTGTGTGTTAATTCTGGTATTACGTCACATAGAATTGCAATGTCATAATTTATACAACACGTAAACGAATGTAGTTATCTAATTGGTCGATTGCCCATCACATGATATTAAGCTGACAGTTCCATCGCACACTGTGACTGCCAGCAGTGCAATTTTGTTTGAGCAAGAAATTATTTCGCAAGGCTGAAGTCACCAATTTCCATTGAATCCCATGTTAAACTTTCTAAAACTTTTTGTTCCATTCCATGGCTCCGACGTCAAATGTATACTTCTATTTCATGCCGCGTTTAGACTCTAGAATCTAGCATGTAGCAAATATTTCAACATACAGAGATCAACCGTATGTGTAGTGTACATACAGATAACTAGCTAGAACATCAGAATTAATATGTTGTATATCTCTATTCATATTCTTATACATGTATAGCACCACACACATCCTATTAATCGGTGCGCGCGGTGTACGTGTAAGCATTATGTGACCCTGCACCTCAAAACAAACAAAAAGTCGCCAGACATGAATTTTTAGGTAAGACCATATTCTGAAAGAGCAGACTTTAAGCTTTAAAATGATGTATAACTCAAATCAAATGGACTGTCCTAACCTATCTAAATATTGGAAAGAAAGCACAAACTCAGGAAAAGTGTGAACTGAGAAAAGAGGCTCTGAAGTACAGTGTCTATTCAAGCGCTTAATCTTTACCAAACCGTGCTGACTGTGCGATGAATGGGACAAAAAACAGGAAGTAAACCACCAGAGTAACAACAATGAAGGGATTATCAGATTAAACTCAAATTAAGCATGCCTCATTAAGACATTATGTCCATAATTAATGCCAACTTTCAAAGCAGCAGCACTATCCTTTCAAAAATTATTAGAGTTGAAAGTGAAGAGTGTGGACAAGGTTTTTCAGAAATGAAAAAGGGATTCTAAAGACACACCTAATCACACTATTCTACCAAAAATGTTCCGAGATAAACTGCTAAAAAAAACACACTTTTCTGCCCGGTTTATGATACCAAATTTTAGCATAATGTAAAAGAAGACCCGCTCTATCAGAAAATATGAAAAAGTCAAGTTCGGCTAGGTTGACCCATTTCACTTATTTTCAGTCCTCACGCAAAATCAGTGTGTGCGACTTTATGTGCGTTTTGAGGTGCACGGTCACATATGATGTAGGTCTACTGTTATATATACGCACATATACCACACTATAGTATACACATGTACTCGTATTGAAAAAGACTTGGTTACATAATCTTATATCATCTCATCATCTCGTGTAACATTCCATCATCCCTTACGAAAAAGTCCTGTGGTACCCCTGTGGTAATTACCACAGGAAGGTACCACAGGACAGTACCACAGGAAAGTACCACAGGACAGTACCACAGACAGTACCACAGGAATTGTCCTGTGGTATTTTGGGACATACCACAGGACAGTACCACAGGAATTCCTGTGGTATTTTGGGACGTACCACAGGGCAGTACCACAGGAAAGTACCACAGGACCGGTACCACAGAACAGTACCACAGGACAGTACCACAGGAATTCCTGTGGTATTTTGGGACGTACCACAGGGCAGTACCACAGGAAATCCTGTGGTATTTTGGGACGTACCACAGGGCAGTACCACAGGACTAGTACCACAGAACAGTACCACAGGAACTGTCCTGTGGTATTTTGGGACAGTACCACAGGACAGTACCACAGGTCGATCATTACCACACAGCATTACCACAGGGCAGTACCACACAGCATTTCCATGGTACCACAGGAGAGTACCACACAGGATAGATCGAAAAAAAAAACTGGGAGAATTTTAGTCACATATCATGGAATATTCGTGATGGGTGAGTGATGGATTTCAGGACAAACATGGCCCTACTTAATAACCTGTCCTACTCCTAACATACAACCTCAAACGAGAGTCTAATGGCCAAGTGCCAATCTAGTCCTATAATAGATCTATATAGTCATATTCTATTCCTAGGTAGCCATCGTCCGTATCAGTACATATATATATGGCCGTCTATCCGTAAAGCATTAAGGCATGGTTACTAACTCGATTATACTTTATTATCAAGATATGAAATTACACTTTCATAACAATATCTGTGATATTGAAAATAACATAACATAATTAGACAATCTTTCATAAAGTTCAAAGTAAGTTCCATCATTAATACTTTGACTTTTTAAGTCATATATGTACAGTGCACTCCCGTTATAACGAAATGCTCGGGACCGGCAGTTTTCTTTCGTTATAACGAAATTTCGTTATAACCGAACAAATACAATATATAACGAAAACAAAGAAACCACGTATATATATCATATTCTGTTTGCTGCATACTCATCATACACTGGAAAGCTATGTGAAATGTGATGGGATAACTGTATTACAATAATAAACGGAAGTTCCCCTCAGATACTGTGCGTGACACAAGGAGCGAACACACAGTGGTGTGAAGCGTTCACCCATGCAGAGACGCTATAAAATGCTTGTTCCGCTACGTATTTTCGAAAGCAATTCGCTTTTCGTTATAACGGAGCACATTTCTTTTGTTTTTCTTTGTCTGTAGCGCTCGGAGAAGACTTCGTTATAACGGAAATTTCGCTATAACCGTGTTCGTTATAAGCGAATTTTGCACCATAGACTTTAATGGTGATAAATTTGGGACCAGAATATTTACTTCGTTATAACGAAATTTCGTTATAACCGTGTTCGTTGTAACGGGAGTGCACTGTATTTTCAAAAATCTAGAGTGCTTTTTATGAATATTCATGAGCTATGTAAAAATTTGTACCATAGGAGTACCACAGGAGTACCACAGGAGTACCACAGGAGTACCGTACCACAGAAGTCCTTATGAAATTTCTTGTGCTTTACATCAGCACTTTCACTAAATAGGTAATACTGTAGGAGTATAGGACAGGATAAGTAATGGCAAATCAATTGCTTTAATTCACAACATACTATAACTCATCTATCAATTAATTGAGGAATATCAATATGTGCTTTTCTGTTTGTATTTTTATAATAAATTTCAGTAGATTCTGCCTTACAATTTTCCTGTGTGGTACTCCTGTGTGGTACTGCTGTTTGATATTCTCCTGATGTGATAGTCCTCTGGTATAAAATGTTAAGAAAAAAAAAGAATATCCTGTAGCCAGTGGCGTATCTAGGGAAAACGGCGCCCGGGGCAAGCGCGAAGATTGAGCCCCTAATTTCTGATAAAGTGTTCAACCCCAACCCCATCCCGGTATACTTAGGGACTTTAAAAAAGTCCACATTATATGCTTTTTCAAGCACAAGGGGTCTTTTGAGGGTGATTTAAATGTAATAAATTTTGATAAATTTTGGCGAGCGAGCGCAGCGAGCGAGCCGAAAATTTTTGTATTTCAGCTTACAAAACATGGAATTCTTGTCATTTTTTGCTTATTGAAATAATCTTACAATTGTAATCAAGATATAGTGACGGCCTTATAGATAACGATTTATACCAACAAACTGAGGACTTGAAAAAAATACTCCATATTAGTACGCACGAGCATTGTATGTTCAGATGTATTATTTATGGAACTCTTTAATGCATCAGTCTTTATACATACACACAGTGCACTCCTGTTCTGATAAATAACGTTACAACAAAATTGAAATTGAGGCCATAATGTTATTGGCTCTACATTTGTTGCTTTATTATTTACTTGTTTGGTTGTAACAAAACTTTGATAAAACGAAGAAAACTGTAGGCCCTGAGGATCTCATTATAACTGGCGTCCAGTGTATACTGGGCCAAATACCTGTACCAACCGAATTGCTGATGCAGTCACTGCATCAATATAAAAGGAGGATGATCCTGGACAAGACGTTTGTCCCAGTATACGACTGGACTGGTCATATCTCTACACCACACTTGTGTGTTAATTCTGGTATTACGTCACATAGAATTGCAATGTCATAATTTATACAACACGTAAACGAATGTAGTTATCTAATTGGTCGATTGCCCATCACATGATATTAAGCTGACAGTTCCATCGCACACTGTGACTGCCAGCAGTGCAATTTTGTTTGAGCAAGAAATTATTTCGCAAGGCTGAAGTCACCAATTTCCATTGAATCCCATGTTAAACTTTCTAAAACTTTTTGTTCCATTCCATGGCTCCGACGTCAAATGTATACTTCTATTTCATGCCGCGTTTAGACTCTAGAATCTAGCATGTAGCAAATATTTCAACATACAGAGATCAACCGTATGTGTAGTGTACATACAGATAACTAGCTAGAACATCAGAATTAATATGTTGTATATCTCTATTCATATTCTTATACATGTATAGCACCACACACATCCTATTAATCGGTGCGCGCGGTGTACGTGTAAGCATTATGTGACCCTGCACCTCAAAACAAACAAAAAGTCGCCAGACATGAATTTTTAGGTAAGACCATATTCTGAAAGAGCAGACTTTAAGCTTTAAAATGATGTATAACTCAAATCAAATGGACTGTCCTAACCTATCTAAATATTGGAAAGAAAGCACAAACTCAGGAAAAGTGTGAACTGAGAAAAGAGGCTCTGAAGTACAGTGTCTATTCAAGCGCTTAATCTTTACCAAACCGTGCTGACTGTGCGATGAATGGGACAAAAAACAGGAAGTAAACCACCAGAGTAACAACAATGAAGGGATTATCAGATTAAACTCAAATTAAGCATGCCTCATTAAGACATTATGTCCATAATTAATGCCAACTTTCAAAGCAGCAGCACTATCCTTTCAAAAATTATTAGAGTTGAAAGTGAAGAGTGTGGACAAGGTTTTTCAGAAATGAAAAAGGGATTCTAAAGACACACCTAATCACACTATTCTACCAAAAATGTTCCGAGATAAACTGCTAAAAAAAACACACTTTTCTGCCCGGTTTATGATACCAAATTTTAGCATAATGTAAAAGAAGACCCGCTCTATCAGAAAATATGAAAAAGTCAAGTTCGGCTAGGTTGACCCATTTCACTTATTTTCAGTCCTCACGCAAAATCAGTGTGTGCGACTTTATGTGCGTTTTGAGGTGCACGGTCACATATGATGTAGGTCTACTGTTATATATACGCACATATACCACACTATAGTATACACATGTACTCGTATTGAAAAAGACTTGGTTACATAATCTTATATCATCTCATCATCTCGTGTAACATTCCATCATCCCTTACGAAAAAGTCCTGTGGTACCCCTGTGGTAATTACCACAGGAAGGTACCACAGGACAGTACCACAGGAAAGTACCACAGGACAGTACCACAGACAGTACCACAGGAATTGTCCTGTGGTATTTTGGGACATACCACAGGACAGTACCACAGGAATTCCTGTGGTATTTTGGGACGTACCACAGGGCAGTACCACAGGAAAGTACCACAGGACCGGTACCACAGAACAGTACCACAGGACAGTACCACAGGAATTCCTGTGGTATTTTGGGACGTACCACAGGGCAGTACCACAGGAAATCCTGTGGTATTTTGGGACGTACCACAGGGCAGTACCACAGGACTAGTACCACAGAACAGTACCACAGGAACTGTCCTGTGGTATTTTGGGACAGTACCACAGGACAGTACCACAGGTCGATCATTACCACACAGCATTACCACAGGGCAGTACCACACAGCATTTCCATGGTACCACAGGAGAGTACCACACAGGATAGATCGAAAAAAAAAACTGGGAGAATTTTAGTCACATATCATGGAATATTCGTGATGGGTGAGTGATGGATTTCAGGACAAACATGGCCCTACTTAATAACCTGTCCTACTCCTAACATACAACCTCAAACGAGAGTCTAATGGCCAAGTGCCAATCTAGTCCTATAATAGATCTATATAGTCATATTCTATTCCTAGGTAGCCATCGTCCGTATCAGTACATATATATATGGCCGTCTATCCGTAAAGCATTAAGGCATGGTTACTAACTCGATTATACTTTATTATCAAGATATGAAATTACACTTTCATAACAATATCTGTGATATTGAAAATAACATAACATAATTAGACAATCTTTCATAAAGTTCAAAGTAAGTTCCATCATTAATACTTTGACTTTTTAAGTCATATATGTACAGTGCACTCCCGTTATAACGAAATGCTCGGGACCGGCAGTTTTCTTTCGTTATAACGAAATTTCGTTATAACCGAACAAATACAATATATAACGAAAACAAAGAAACCACGTATATATATCATATTCTGTTTGCTGCATACTCATCATACACTGGAAAGCTATGTGAAATGTGATGGGATAACTGTATTACAATAATAAACGGAAGTTCCCCTCAGATACTGTGCGTGACACAAGGAGCGAACACACAGTGGTGTGAAGCGTTCACCCATGCAGAGACGCTATAAAATGCTTGTTCCGCTACGTATTTTCGAAAGCAATTCGCTTTTCGTTATAACGGAGCACATTTCTTTTGTTTTTCTTTGTCTGTAGCGCTCGGAGAAGACTTCGTTATAACGGAAATTTCGCTATAACCGTGTTCGTTATAAGCGAATTTTGCACCATAGACTTTAATGGTGATAAATTTGGGACCAGAATATTTACTTCGTTATAACGAAATTTCGTTATAACCGTGTTCGTTGTAACGGGAGTGCACTGTATTTTCAAAAATCTAGAGTGCTTTTTATGAATATTCATGAGCTATGTAAAAATTTGTACCATAGGAGTACCACAGGAGTACCACAGGAGTACCACAGGAGTACCGTACCACAGAAGTCCTTATGAAATTTCTTGTGCTTTACATCAGCACTTTCACTAAATAGGTAATACTGTAGGAGTATAGGACAGGATAAGTAATGGCAAATCAATTGCTTTAATTCACAACATACTATAACTCATCTATCAATTAATTGAGGAATATCAATATGTGCTTTTCTGTTTGTATTTTTATAATAAATTTCAGTAGATTCTGCCTTACAATTTTCCTGTGTGGTACTCCTGTGTGGTACTGCTGTTTGATATTCTCCTGATGTGATAGTCCTCTGGTATAAAATGTTAAGAAAAAAAAAGAATATCCTGTAGCCAGTGGCGTATCTAGGGAAAACGGCGCCCGGGGCAAGCGCGAAGATTGAGCCCCTAATTTCTGATAAAGTGTTCAACCCCAACCCCATCCCGGTATACTTAGGGACTTTAAAAAAGTCCACATTATATGCTTTTTCAAGCACAAGGGGTCTTTTGAGGGTGATTTAAATGTAATAAATTTTGATAAATTTTGGCGAGCGAGCGCAGCGAGCGAGCCGAAAATTTTTGTATTTCAGCTTACAAAACATGGAATTCTTGTCATTTTTTGCTTATTGAAATAATCTTACAATTGTAATCAAGATATAGTGACGGCCTTATAGATAACGATTTATACCAACAAACTGAGGACTTGAAAAAAATACTCCATATTAGTACGCACGAGTGAGCCGAAATTTGTATATTTCCGCGTCATCATCACGTTTTGTTCTCATCTTTTTTCTTTTTTTTTGATATAAATTTTGGCGAGCGAGCGCAGCGAGCGAGCCGAAAATTTTCGTATTGCAGCTTACAAAATATGGAATTCTTGTCACCTTTTGCTTATTAAATCTTACAATTCTAATCAAGATATAGTAACGGCCTTATAGATAACGATTTATACCAACAAACTGAGGACTTGAAATAATACTCTAAATTAGTACGCGCGAGTGAGCCGAAGTTTGTATATTTCCTCGTCATCATCACGTTTTGTTCTTATCTCTTTTTGGGGGGATAAATTTTGGCGAGCGAGCCGAAAATTTTTGTATTTCAGCTTACAAAACATGGATTCTTGTCATTTTTTGCTTATTAAATCTTACAATTCTAATCAAGATATAGTGACAGCCTTATAGATAACGATTTATACCAACCAAACTGCCAACAAACTGAGGACTTGAAAAATACTTAAGATTAGTACGCGCAAGTGAGCCGAAATTTGTATATTTCCGCGTAATCATCACGTTTTGTTCTTATCTTTTTTTTTCTTTTTTTTGATAAACTTTGGCGAGCGAGCGCAGCGAGCAAGCAGAAAATTTTTGTATTTCAGCTTACAAAACATGGAATTATTGTCATTTTTTGCTTATTTAATCTTACAATTCTAATCAAGATATAGTGACTGCCTTATAGATAACGATTTATACCAACAAACTGAGGATTTGAAAAATATACTTTATGAATTAATACGCGCGAGTGAGCCGAAATTTGTATATTTCCGCGTCATAATTACGTTTTGTTCTTATTTTTTTTTTATTTTTTTTTTGTGCCCCCCCCCCCCGTATGTTCGACACCGTTGGCGAACTCTTTTGATCCAATCGGCGGCCGCTTCAGAACGAAAGAAATTGCAGCCGCTGCTCCGTATAACATTTTGCCTTCTAACTATGGCATGTGTAAACACAATATACTAGTACATTGTCATTTTGTCCACTTCATCATCACGTTTTGTTCTTATCTTCTTCTTTTTTATATGACTTTTGGCGAGCGAGCAAGCCGAAAATTTTTGTATTTCAGCTTACAAAACATGGATTTCTTGTGTGAACACAATAAACATTGTCATTTTGTCCACGTTATCATCATGTTTTGTTTTTGTCTTGTTTGATTTGGTTTTGTGCCCCTCCTCCCCCCTCCCTCCCACCACCCCCCACCCCCCTCGTCCGGGCGAGGTTTTTTTTTTTCTTATTTCTTTTTTTTTTCTTTTTCTCTTCTTCTTCGTTTTTTCTTTTGTTTTTTCGTTTTTGGCGCCCCCAAGGAGTGGCGCCCGGGGCACGTGCCCCCCTTGCCCCCCCCCCCCCTTAGATACGCCACTGCCTGTAGCATTTTTCTGTGGTACTTACGAATTTAATTTGCTGTGTGGTACTTCCGTGTGGAATAGCACCATATTATGATTTTCCTGTGGGATTTTGGACAGTTCCTGTGGTACTCTCCTGTGGTATACATCGAAAATTACCACAGGAATTCCTGTCGTACTGTCCTGTGGTACGTCCCAAAATTCCACAGGACAATTTGTGTGGTACTGTCCTGTGGTACGTCCCAAAATACCACAGGACAAGTCATGTGGTACTGTCCTGTGGTACTATCCTGTGGTACTTTCCTGTGGTACTGTCCTGTGGTACTGCCCTGTGGTACTGTCCTGTGGTACGTCCCAAAATACCACAGGACAAGTCGTGTGGTACTGTCCTGTGGTACTATCCTGTGGTACTGTCCTGTGGTACTGCCCTGTGGTACTGTCCTGTGGTACGTCCAAAAATTCCACAGGACAATTCCTGTGGTACTGTCCTGTGGTATGTCCCAAAATACCACAGGACAAGTCGTGTGGTACTGTCCTGTGGTACTATCCTGTGGTACTATCCTGTGGTACTGCCGTGTGGTACGTCCCAAAATACCACAGGACAAGTCGTGTGGTACTGTCCGGTGGTACGTCCCAAAATACCACAGGACAAGTCGTGAGGTACTGTCCTGTGGTAATATCCTGTGGTACTGTCCTGTGGTACTGTCCTGTGGTACGTCCCAAAATACCACAGGACAATTCCTGTGGTACTGTCCTGTGGTATGTCCCAAAATACCACAGGACAAGTCGTGTGGTACGGTCCTGTGGTACTATCCTGTGGTACTTTCCTGTGGTACTGCCCTGTGGTACTGTCCTGTGGTACTATCCTGTGGTACTGTCCTGTGGTACTGTCCTGTGGTACTATCCTGTGGTACTGTCCTGTGGTACTGTCCTGTGGTACGTCCCAAAATACCACAGGACAAGTCGTGTGGTGCTATCCTGTGGTACTTTCCTGTGGTACTGCCCTGTGGTATGTCCCAAAATACCACAGGACAATTCCTGTGGTACTGTCCTGTGGTATGTCCCAAAATACCACAGGACAAGCCGTGTGGTACTGTCCTGTGGTACTATCCTGTGGTACTTTCCTGTGGTACTGCCCTGTGGTACTGTCCTGTGGTACGTCCCAAAATACCACAGGACAAGTCGTGTGGTACTGTCCTGTGGTACTATCCTGTGGTACTTTCCTATGGTACTGTCCTGTGGTACTGCCCTGTGGTACGTCCCAAAATACCACAGGACAAGTCGTGTGGTACTGTCCTGTGGTACTATCCTGTGGTACTTTCATGTGGTACTGCTCTGTGGTAACTGCTCTGTGGTACTGTCCTGTGGTACTGCCCTGTGGTACTGTCCTGTGGTACGTCCCAAAATACCACAGGACAAGTCATGAGGTACTGTCCTGTGGTACTATCCTGTGGTACTGTCCTGTGGTACTGTCCTGTGGTATGTCCCAAAATACCACAGGACAATTCCTGTTGTACTGTCCTGTGGTACTGTCCTGTGGAACTGCCCTGTGGTACTGTCCTGTGGTTCATCCTAAAATACCACAGAACAAGTCGTGTGGTACTGTCCTGTGGTACTCTCCTGTGGTACTTTCCTGTGGTACGTCCCAAAATACCACAGGACAATTCATGCGGTACTGTCCTGTGATACTGTCGTGTGGTATACGTCCCAAAATACCACAGGACAATTTGTGTGTATGCTGTCTTGTGGTACTGTCCTGTGGCACTTTCCTGTGGTAATGTCCTGTGGTACTGCCCTGTGGTACATCCCAGAGTACCACACGAGCCTGTGACACAGTACCACACAGTTCCTGTGTTAACATATATTTGTGTGGTACATTGTGTGGTACCAACCAGTACCACAGGGAGTACCACATGAGCCTGTAAAACAGTACCACACAGTTCCTGTGGTAACATTTATTTATGTGGTACATTGTGTGGTACTGACAAGTACTACAGGGAGTACCCTACAAGCCTGTGGTACAGTACCACACAGTTCCTGTGGTAACATTACAAGTGTGTGGTACATTGTGTGGTACCGACAAGTACCACAGGGAGTACCACAGGACTTTTTTGTTAGGGATCACTTTCTGATCACTCGGTCCTTTGTTCCCACAGTCGGAGCTCAGAGAAGCCTATCTCTAGCTGCAACCATGCTTCATCACACCTCATAACTAAGCATCTCTCCCATGATGGTATCACTTTCCTTACCACCAAACCTCTTCATACGACAGCTGTAAGCACAGAGTGGTCAAGCCTGTTATATAATGGCTAGCTTGTCTCAAATAAACTGCTTGCCTGTCAGATCTCAACCAAGGAAGTCATGATCATATTTCTGATACCTGCAGTCTGTAGCTCGTTGATCTTAATGTAGTACCCAACACAAGACATAAAGTGGTGATGAAGACTAATTGAGCCCTGCAGCAACCATTGCCCAGTACATTGATGCACCTCCATCGGCTCCCTTTACAATGATCTCTGCAAGAGCCTCAACTGCGTGGACGAGGTGAACTAGACAGTTCGCCTACTATGTTGACACACCTGGCATTTTGCACACATGCGAACCAGAAGAAGGCCCCTCTTCTGCACACTGCAGGCCCCCGAAATACGCAAAGTATTCAACACCCTCACTCTTCCAGCGGCAACACCAGCCAGCAGAACGAGTATGACTTCGCACGATCTGCACTTAACAAGTACTTCTCGCTAACTCTGAACATTGCATCTGAGTGCTATCATTTTCGGCAAACAGCTCAACACCCCAACAGAATGGTAGACAAGTTCTGCACCAGGCTGAAAAGCTTATAGCTGCATCATGTGCGTTCTCAAATAGGAGAGACGAGCATCTTCACGACCAATTTGTGGATAAGTGTTCATTATCTAGACTCCCCTTACGTCTTCTTGGTGAACCAGCCGAGCTTAACATTAACATCTTTGATTGACAATAACTCTCGGGTGAATCAAGCAGCAGACCAACGAGCTGCCATCATGGAAGGGCATGGTTCATCACCTCTTGCCGTACTTCCAAACTAGCCCCACAGTAACAATCAACGGGAATGAATTTTGATCCCGAAGCAACAACCAGCAGAATAGACGCAATCATTTGTCCAGTTGGACCACTAAATGATGCGGCTTAGGTTTGTACGAACTGTACATTTTGAGAGTCACAAGCCTGGGATCCTAGCTGCCCAGCCCATGGTCACTCTTGTTGGAAATTCAAAAAGATTGGACACTTGAATCAGCCACATCTGAATCCTGTTCAGGCTCTGATGACAATGATCAAGATGCCAACCCCTCTCATGCATCTTTAGACGAGGAAAATACCCGGAAGTCTTGAATGGTGTCGGCACGATGAAGGACTTTGAAATGACAGTCCACGTGAGACCTGACATCGTACCCGTTACGCAGCCTCTGCGTTGAAAGGTGCACTGGTCGAGAAACCAAAATAGCTTCAGGACGATCATGGGCATCATCGAGCCATTAGCAAATGCAATGACATGGGCAAGCCCCATAGTCGTGGTCGCGCAGTCAAATGGCGACATTCACATCTCAATAGATATGGGAGAGCAAATGAGGCGATCGTGCAAGAGCATCATGCAATACTAACATTTCAAGATATTACACTTGATTCCCTCAACGGTGCCAGTCTTTTCAAAATCAGACCTCAAATGGGGGTATCACCAGGTCAAACTTACAAAAGGGTCTGGAAACATCATAACGTTTGTGACACACAACAGCATCATGTGGTACGTACAAGAGACTGATTATTGACATATCGTCTGGTAGCGAGACATACTAGTATGCAATGCATCAAACCTTACAAGGCTTTGAATGCATACGATAGACAACTCAAATGTACCCGATGAATCTTCACAAACCTATCTCTAGCTGCAATGATCCATCTTTACACCTCATAACTAAATATCTCCCCCACGACCATATCACGTTCCTTACCACCAAACCTCTTCATCCGACAAATGTTAACACCGAGTGGTCAAGTCTGTTACATAATGGCCAGCTGTTATTGAATAAAACATGTGCAAATCAGATCTCAACAAGCGCTTAATCTTTACCAAACCGTGCTGGCTGTGTGATGAATGGGACAAAAAACAGGAAGTAAACCACAGGAGTAACAATAATGAAGGGATTCTCAAATTAAACTGAAATTAGGCATGCCTCATTAACACATTCCGTCCATAATTAATGCCAACTTTCAAAGCAGTAGCACTATTCTTTCAAAAATTATTAGAGTTGAAAGTGAAGAGTGTGTACAAGGTGTTTCAGAAATGAAAAAGGGATTCTTAAGACACCTAATCACACTATTCTACCAAAAATGTTCGAGATAAACTGCTAAAAAACCACACTTTCCTGCCCGTTTTATGATACCAAATTTTATGTAAATGTAAAAGAAGACCCGCTCTTTCAGAAAATATGAAAAAGTCAAGTTCGGCTAGGTTGAACCATTTCACTTATTTTCAGTCCTCACGCAAAATCAGTGTGTGCGACTTTATGTTCGTTTTGAGGTGCACGGTCACATTTGATAGATTTAGTAGAATGATTATCGAATATCCTATCAAATTGTTCAATGAACAATGAGCACCGCCAATTCATTTACGCGGTCAACAAAATGTCCCTCCCCCCCCCAAAAAAAAAAAAAAATTATAGTAAAGTTTGTGAGGTTAACATTATGTTACTTATTATTGACTTTTGCATTTTCAAATTCAATGCTTATACAGCACACCGATACTCATCATTATAAACAAATCCTATCCCTCATTCTAAGTACCACAAACCAATAGCGAATGAGACAAAAAATGGTCTGGTATCATGTCAATCAATTCATTAATCAACTTTCACAATACCGTTTCAAACAATTTTAAACGATGAACTGTGATGCCTTTACATTAAATGTGACCGTGCACCTCAAAACGAACATAAAGTCGCACACACTGATTTTGCGTGAGGACTGAAAATAAGTGAAATGGGTCAACCTAGCCGAACTTGACTTTTTCATATTTTCTGAAAGAGCGGGTCTTCTTTTACATTATGCTAAAATTTGGTATCATAAAATGGGCAGGAAAGTGTTTTTTTAGCAGTTTATCTCGAACATTTTTGGTAGAATAGTGTGATTAGGTGTGTCTTTAGAATCCCTTTTTCATTTCTGAAAAACCTTGTCCACACTCTTCACTTTCAACTCTAATAACTTTTGAAAGGATAGTGCTACTGCTTTGAAAGTTGGCATTAATTATGGACAGAATGTGTTAATGAGGCATACTTAATTTCAATTTAAGCTGATAATCCCTTCATTGTTGCTACTCTGGTGGCTTACTTCCTGTTTTTTGTCCCATTCATCGCACAGCCAGCACAGTTTGGTAAAGATTAAGCGCTTGAATAGACACTGTACTTCAGAGCCTCTTTTCTCAGTTCACACTTTTCCTGAGTTTGTGCTTTCTTTCTAATATTTAGATAGGTTAAGAGAGTCCATTTGATTTGAGTTATACATCATTTTAAAGCTTAAAGTCTGCTCTTTCAGAATATGGTCTTAACTAAAAATTCATGTCTGGCGACTGTTTGTTTGTTTTGAGGTGCAGGGTCACAAATATAGACGTAATGTTGATTGTTTCTGATATAACAAATTGTATTATTTCGGGTTAGATACAAAACAAAAATGTTACAAACATTCTACTGTAATTTTCATACGCAAAGAAACAATGACGTATCGTTACTGTTCATGAGTAGCTAAATTGACAAACACGACCACACACATACACACACAATGTCATATACACGTGTATATTTATGTACAACATTAATACATAAAGGTAGTCTATGTTTCCTTCCAATGGTATGAATAATTTTGATTGAAATATTTGTTCACCCCAGTAAACTGGTAAGTATTCCCATGTATGCTGCTAGTGATCTTGATTTACTCTTGCACTTTGTCTGTTTGTCAGACTGTGAAAACTAAAATTTCTGAGGCTTCTGCGCCAAGTGTTCAACTTGAATTCTACAGCCAACAATATACCCAGAATATTTTTCGCATTATTTTCTTTCCGCCATTTTCCTCTCTTCTATGTACACCACTTGTGTTCCTTCAAAGTCCCCAGCTAATGTATCGTTTAGTAACCTTTATAGACATCGCTACGGACAAGATGACGGAGCTGAGTATTGAAAGCAACCACTATGAAAAAAGATTACCAATCCTTTAGGGATATAAAAGAAGTTTAGACCTAACGTCTCTACCATTCATGGACCTATTGAATTGTCGCATGCTCTTTTTTTTTTTTTTTGGTCATTTTTTTTTCTCTCAAGTTTCTCTGAGGAATGGGACTTATGGCCTGTGGCAGTGTTAATCAAAAGGTTGAACTAGAATTGGTGTTTCAAGTCCCTGCAATGTTTTCATATCGTATCAAATAAGAAAAAAAAAGTATAATAGACAAACATACATGCATACATGTATGTATTTATGTAAATGCACACACACACACAGGCAACGCCACCAAATTCGTTGTAATGTGAGGATAGTCAAAGAAAGATAACACAGGTTTACAGAGAGTGCACTTTAGTCAGCATGAAGAATTAATGTTATATGGCACCGTGTACATATCAACTGTACATCGAAATCTAAACTATGTACAGATCTTTTACAACTGAAAGTTCCAAATTTCACAACCATAGATGCATTTACTGTCACTGATTTGCAGTCAGTGTTAGGTGTGCAACGTTACAGAGAACAAACATAATATCAAGTAGACATGACTTACTTCAAAGAAAGAAAGAAAGCCGACCGCAAAGGGTAGGACTTGAAGTATGGGCGAGAGTGACAAAATGCCGAATCTATCGGATTGGGATATCCCCGGTCAGAAGTGAAAATTTGCCCCCAGGCTCTGATTTATGTAGCAATATATATCCAAAGTGTTCGTAAACGTTCCTAGAGACGGATGGCCATCACATTACCAAGGACTTTGCACGAGTGACACGAATTATTATAGACGAGAGTGTGGGTCTCGCACAGTAACGCTAACACCTGAACCTTGAACTTGATATGACAAAGATGATGCTCCTTTAATACGGGATAGAGTCAGCCAAAAGAGCATTCAAATCCCCAACGCAAACGGTGGAGCTCAGCTCAGTAGACAACATTCAACACTGGACCCAAACATATCAACTAGTGGAAACACGTCATAATTTTGAGATCAACATCAAAACACCTATTGATTTCAATTCCAGTTTTACAGCCGGTGCTAAGGCTACGGTCACAACTTGGAGGGGCGACCGACCGATTTGTAGCCTGCTCGGTCACTGGTGAAATTTTGGCACCACACAGCAGTTTTTGGAGAATAATGTTGAGCAGACTGTAAAACCCTAGCTATGACCGGGCAGTGCGCTGTCGATTTCCCGTCGGTCACCGATCGATTTTCAGTAAATTTTTGGCGAAATATGGGGATCTGCAACGCGCAGAGTCCGAGCAGTCACCGAGCGATGCCCCATCGTAAACTGGACGATCTCCCACCGGCCACCGGTCGATTTTTACGAAATCGCTCAGCGACCGACGGGTGATCGATAGGTCATCTACCGGTGACCCGTAGGCGTACCGGTGGCCACCCGCCGATCTCTGCCTGAAATTTCTCACGAGCTATCTGTGTTTATCAATATACCTATGTGATTTGTGATGTGTTGATTAATTAATTGATTTAGATAAAAGTCGAGACAAAAGATCTGAGTTAATTATCAACTAACAAACCTCAGCTATGTGATACCACAGATAAGTGGAAATTAGGAAATAAAACAAAAGGGAGGAACACCCAAGATGGAACAAAGATTAGAATAGATTAGAATTTTTCAAAATATCTTGTTCGCTTCCATATTTTACAGTATTTTTCTATTCCTATTTAATTTCATATTCTAATTTTCCCCATCTCTTGTCATTCATTTCTTCTTCAATCAATAGGCCTTTAATGAAAGATAAGGTAACCAAACCATACTTTACTACGTGAACATATCGACACTAACTTTAGCTTTCATCTCTTTCACCCCATAGTGGTTGCCTCTGACTTAAGATATTTAGTCCCT
Organism: Diadema antillarum; assembly: GCF_040938485.1. Lineage (NCBI taxonomy): Eukaryota > Metazoa > Echinodermata > Echinoidea > Diadematoida > Diadematidae > Diadema > Diadema antillarum. The sequence goes on from NW_027272722.1 coordinate 178,546, forward strand.
AAATCGCTCGACGGCGACCGCTCGATTTATTCTCTTGGTTTACTTCTGTGCTGTTCTCATTTTTGTCTTTATTATTTTTGTTCCCTAAATCTCTCGGCAGCTACCGCTCGATTTGGTCAGTGCCTGGGCGGTTCCCGCTAGCACACTGAGCGTATTTTGGGCAGCGAGTGAAAACTGGTCGGTTGCCGCTGAAATTTTAACTCCGCGTTAAAACTTCAGCGGCGACCGATCGATGCCCTAAAAATCAGTAGCACCTGGTCGTTAACTGGTCGGTCACCGGTCGTTGTTCGACCGGTTTTGGCTAAAAACTCTCCGACCGGTCGCCGAGCAGGCAGATTTTGGGGGTTGTGACCATAGCCTAAGAATCAAGATATCACTAACACTGGCAGCAGCGCTGAACGTGAAATCATCCATTGTTTCAGCATAGATACGGAAAACACATCAAAGTGTTTTGTAGTGAAACTGAGCTCTTCATTTAAGGCCCCCTCACACCTGAGCGATTTGACTGAAATATGACTTGCGATGGTAAAGGCAATTTTGGAAAAATCGTTTTCAATGGTAATTGATAGTAAATCATGTTTACCCTTCGTGTTTGGGTTCGTACACCTTCTGAACTAACAGTTGCGATTATTCAAATTCGCACGGGATTTTTGAACATGTTTAAAATTTCCCGACGAATTGAAAAATCGTCTGTCATTTGCTTGTATTTGCATTTCTTATCTAGTCTGCGGTAATCGTTCGTTTATCGTTCGTGGGCTATCGTCACGCATAGTCCCTCATCGCGCTTTTGCCAAGGTGGTCCGATCTCGAAAGAACTCTAAACAAAGCAACACGATGACTAAATATGACTTGCGCATAGAAACGAAGATACTATGAGAAACGTATTTCCACTTGCCATCTTCTATGCGAACGTAAACCAAGATTGACTTTTATTAAATTTGAATAGCGATGCATACACGAAGGCAAGTCTAAGAGATACTATGACAAACTATGGATTGCGAAGTGATACGAATACGAGCGAATGACCTGACGAATAAATTGGCGAATGCTGAGCTGCTCTCTGTGACCAGCCCCTCACCACGGTACTCATACATAAACATTCCACCCGAAAGTTTCAAAGTTTCTTCAGAAAGATGGAAGATGCAGCCCGCCTCAGAGTCCAGTATTTACTGGCAATGGCTCAGAATGAAGTTATACATCAGCAGACAGCAGCTGAACCTACACCAGTTCATCAGAGGCCGCTTCAGATGGAGACGAGGCTTCAGACGACGTCATATCTGGAAAAAGACGTGGCTGAACCCTGCCAGAAGAAGGGCTTTGGGAATCTACGACCAGCTGTTGGTTGAGCTCCGAAGAAAAGAACCTTCGACTTTCAAGAAATTTCCTTGTATACCCCCTGAACTCTACGATGAAATCTTGGAGAGGGTCAGAGGAAGAATCGGGAGGCAGTACACCTGGTACAGGGAGCCGTCATCTTGTGTCTGGCACCAAGTACTCCAACATGCAGTATGGGTGGAGGGTGCCTGAAAACAACCTATCTGTAGTGATCTGCGAAGTGTGTCAGGCCATATGTGACGAGTATGGTGGATTCTAAGAGCGGTGAAATTTTCCCCACTGTGTGACAGCTATTGATGGCAAGCATATGGCCATCAGAACGCCTCCTCTGTCTGGCTCGCTATACTACAACTACAAGGGATTTTTAGTATAATCCTGTTGGCTATAGTGGACAGTGACTACAAATTTGTCTGGTGCGATGTTGGTGGTAGGTATGATACAATAGGGGAAAGGGGGTAGGTCGAGTCAATTAAGGGGTATGTTAGATTTGTTATCACCTCACCTCCATTGTTACTTTTTCAATATTTATTTTTATTTTTTTGCTAAAATGAAAGAAATTGGGGCAATTCATCCCGGTTTTGCTTGACACCCTTTTTCTTCTTCAAAAACGTGCTTTAAGAATAATTAATAATGTTGGATATTTATTTCACACGAATGATCGTTTGTGTAGAAGCAAAAATCTGAAATTGATTGATTTGTTTCATAATAATGTTGGTATTTTTATGTATAAATTTTCAATTGATGAGCTTTCTGACATTTTTTGCACATATGTTCATAAAAAATAACTCTCCTCATATCTACCCAACTCGTCATCGTGATGACTATCACCTTCCACGTACTCGCCCAATTTTTGCGAAAAAAAAACCCATTAATGTTTACAGTGCCAAAAATACTGGGATCTTCCGGCTGATTTTCCTGTTAATCTTTGTCGTCCTTTAGATGTAAATGTTGCGTGGATGATTTCTTTGGCCGCACTGAAATCTGGACGGACCGGGCCCTGTTTCATAAAGTTGTTCGTAAAGTTACGAATGACTTACGAGCGAATGGTGATCAGTTCTTGTGGTGATTTTTTTGAAATTCTAGTACGTATAGCACATCGCAACTGATCACCAGTCGCTCGTAAGATGTTCGTAACTTTACGAACAGCTTTATGAAACACCCCCCCCCCCCCCCGTCGCTTTTATACTCCCCGAGGAGCGCACACAAACGTACGAGAACGCCTGATCTATTCTTTCGTCTTCGTTTCCAATCGCACGCCATATCAAACCATTGCTCATTGTTCGTTCGTCTTTTCGGGTCATAATAATAATATCAACCCTTCGCTCGCCTTCGGCCGCAATTTACACTAAGAAGTGAATCGAAAAATCGTTATCCTTCGCATGTCATATTTATCCTTCGCTTACCATTCGTTAATCATATTTGACTTTAGTTTATAATCAGAAGATTTGAAGGCAATTTTATTTGATATCGTTGAATTTGCGCGCATTTTGTGCGTTTTTCCCATTCGTCCCCCTTCGGCCCCTTACATTCGCTCAGGTGTGAGGGGGCTTGTAAGGACCATGCAACCTCAGCAGAGTTCGAGCACACCGCTCTCTTTTGGCAAATTTCACGACTGGAGTGAAATAAATTAGTGTACTGAAATGTAGGTATGAATGCAAAAGACACTGTTTGTTGTAATTGATGTTGTTAATTTTCATGGTGTTTACGAGATGAACATCGGTTTGACGTCGGACATACTTTCTTTTCATTTTGGGGGAGCTAACTTGTGTTTGCGTGCATTCATGAAACACATGAACGTTTTGCGAGGTACCACCGCTATCAAGGATTTCTGAACATAGTTTGAGTTTTTTAATTCAATTCAATTCAATATGGTTTATTGTGCAAGTATAAAAAAAATAAATAGCAATCCAGCAGCTCGAAGGCTGATACGGTTGCTTTACATTAGAATCATTAAAAAAAATGAAATGACATTGATAGGATAAGCATGCGTGAAATATGTAAAAAAAGAAAGAAGACATAATACACATCAGACCGGGGCATCAGAAAATGGGAGAGGTGAGAGTATTGCACAACAGGTAAAGAGATACAGTATGTACTGTACTTGTATAGAGAATAACAAATATGGCAAGATGGAGACGAGCGGGCAAGGAAGTAAAATGTTGAAATGGGTGAAAATTTTCAATGCACCGAACCATGAGAACTACAAATAAAGATTGTGATATCGACACAACATCAAGCGGAAATACATATTAGTTATCATACAAAATCCGTAAATTATTTTCAAAAAAAGGATAGAAAAGGGAAATATATTCAAATAGTGGAAAAAAGGCGACGAAATTTTGATATACAATTGAAAAAAAACCCTAAAAATTATTGCCGGTTGACATATCAAAATGTCAATACCATTCAGGACGTAAGATGTGTTTCCCATGGTTAATGAACGGGGAAAATAACCGATTGAGGTGGCATAAAATATGACAGATGACATCACAGACGCATACAGAATCATACCATAAAACAACAAAGAGTAAAATAAACCAACAAACACTTCATATTATATCATATCACACATACAAATTTCTTCCCTTGACCACGTTGACTTTAGAAACATCCAACTATTTCAGTCCTTCAAAACCTCACTATTTAAACATTGTTATTTATACAACCATCTTTTTAAATTATACATAAAACAACTCAAAATCTAAAAAACCCTACACATTAACCTTTTCAAGGTCATCCACAGACGGCGCCACCAACCCCAACACACAAAAAATGCATATCAAATACATTAAAATCATAATTTCCCTCTGCAATTTCATATTACATATGTGTTTCACATATCACTGTCATGGTTTGCTATACATATCAGATAAAACAACTCGAACTCCAGATGATCTCTTCCTCGGACTTTCCCTATGGGGGCGCTATTCATTTCAAATCACACAAAAATTTAAAAAAAAGATGCATTAGAGCCATGATATCTGACAAACACCACAGGCAAAACTCCCATAACAATTCAAATTAATACATTACAAAAATATTTTTAAATCATTTCTTCATATAGTTATATCTATCATCTAATACCTGTGTTTTGTTTTTGTTTTTGATGAGAAAAAAAGAAGAAGCAATGAAAAAAAAAAAACCCGAGTCATTCACAAACAAAACTACTTCACACTGTCCAGCAGCAAAAATTATTACAGCCAAAAAGCCCAGATTCTTCTAAAACCATTATACGTGAACTGAAACCGGGGGAGGGAAAGAAAACATCTCGGTCATTCTATTAAGAAAAAAACCCACAGAAAAAGGGCATCTCGGTCAGTCCATATATCAAAAACGAATGAGGGCCAAGCGAGTATTAACACCAGTGAGCAACAGCGTAGTGAATAAAAAATTGTAGCACAGTATACCTGAAGCACGCTTCGTGTATTGCTTATAATTAGCACTTCATGACCAACATACTCGGTACACTCTTTATACACATTGCTTGGGGTATCATGAATATACAGTAATCAAGCATAAACATCAAAACCGAGCAGACAGCGATAACGTAATATGTGACACTGCACCTCGAAACAAACAAAAAGTCGCCAGACATGAATTTCAAGTGAAGACCATATTCTGAAAGAGCAGACTTCAAGCTTTAAAATGATGTATAACTCAAATCAAATGGACTCTCCTAACCTATCTAAATATTGGAAAGAAAGCACAAACTCGGGAAAAGTGTGAACCGAGAAAAGAGGCTCTGAAGTACAGTGTCTATTCAAGCGCTTAATCTTTACCAAACCGTGCTGGCTGTGCGATGAATGGGACAAAAAACAGGAAGTACACCACCAGAGTAACAACAATGAAGGGATTATCAGATTAAACTGAAATTAAGCATGCCTCATTAACACATTCTGTCAATAATTAATGCCAACTTTCAAAGCAGTAGCCCTATCCTTTCAAAAGTTATTAGAGTCGAAGGTGAAGAGTGTGGACAAGGTTTTGCAGAAATGAAAAAGGGATTCTAAAGACACACCTAATCACACTATTCTACAAAAAATGTTCGAGAAAAACTGCTAAAAAAATACACTTTCCTGCCCGTTTTATTATCCCAAATTTTAGCATAATGTAAAAGAAGACCCGCTCTTTCAGAAAATATGAAAAAGTCAAGTTCGGCTAGGTTTACCCATTTCATTTTTTTTTCAGTCCTCACGCAAAATCAGTGTGTGCGACTTTATGTTCGTTTTGAGGTGCACGGTCACATATAACAAATCAGAGTAAACATCATTAGCTTCTGTTGTAATTGCCAGAAGTATGAGATATGGAATTGTATTGATATCCAACAGTATGAGACTCATTCAAATTCACGTAACATTACAGATTGGAGTTAAGTAATGCAGCAAGATGAGGTATAGATGACTGTTTATACCTCTGAGTTCTACAGAAAGGTAAGTTCAAGTGTTCAGCGTTTCTCAGAGGCAAGTTGTAGCGACAGACAGATCTACGAGTGGGTGGGAGCATGTTGCGGTGCCGCTCAGACTTAAGAAGGGCAGCGCCGAAGCGAAATATTAATTCCTGCCTCCTGTCCTTCAAGGTAGGAATGTCAAAGTGATTCAACTGTTGGCTGTAGGAAGTGGTGTTTGGGTACGTAATACACCGGAGGGAGCGTTTTTGTACCCTTTCGATAGCTTCGCTCTGGGCTGCAGTTATGCTAGATCCCCACACAGGCACCCCGAATTCTAGCAATGGCCTTATGTACATTTTGTAGATGAGGACGAGGTCGGAGACACAGACACCATTCCTTCGCAAGGTGCAGAATATGTACAGGCGTCTAGAAGCACGCGAGACCATTTGGCTGACCTGGTCATCCCACTTGAGATCGGAACGGATGGTGATACCCAGCAGGGTCAGTGATGACACTTTCTCCAAGGAGACATTTCCGATGGTTATGTTAAGCGGTGCGGGGCACTCCTAAGGAAGGAGACCTGTAGAACTTTACATTTCTCCGGTTTGGGTGTGACGTCATTGGCTTGACACCACTCGCTGAGCGAATCCACATGTGTCTGCAAGGAGCTCTGTTGTGACTTGTGGAGTACTTCGACCAAACTGAGGTCGTCTACATACTTCCAACGCAGGTCAGTAGTAAGGGCAGCATCATTTACAAGAACAAGGAATAGGATCGGGCCGAGCTTTGTTCCCTGTGGCACTCCACATGTTATGTCGAGGGGTCCGGAACTCTGCCCTAGGTAGCGTACGGTTTGAGTTCTACCTGTCAAGAAACTGCATACAGTGGGTATGATGGAGACATTGGCGCCTAAATGGATACGTTTTTCGATGACCTTCGTATGGCTGACGAGGTCAAAGGCCTTCTTGAAATCCACGGTACAAATGTTGGCATAATAACCCTGTTTGTCGAGATTTCGATGAATTGTGTCAAGCATATGAACGAGGTAGTGGTTGATGGAGCTTCCTCTCATATTCCCGTATTGTGAGGGATCGATGTTTGGTTTGAGGTCAGCTGTCAACCACTCCGCAATGAAGCTTTCAAACACCCTTGCCAGAACAGACGTGACAGATATCGGGCGGAGTTGATCATATGTAGTTGCTTTGGGAGTTTTCGGCACAGCACACACAGAGGCATTCTTCCATCTCCTAGGAAAGTGTCCCTTATCCGAGCACACATTGAATATTGTCGTAAGTGGACCAGATATCTCCAGGGCAAACTCTTTCAGGAGACGCGTAGGTACATCTCTGAGATGTGATGCCTTCGATGCATGAAGATGTTTCAGGCGTTTGTACACGTCATACTGCTTGATCTTAGGAGGAGGAGTTGGTGCTGGGAGGTACGACGTGAGAGCCTGAGGGTCTAACTGGGGCAACTGCGTGCAGACGTCTGTGAAGTAGGTGTTCAAATCGTCCGCCATTTCACGAGGTGTCATGTCATTTGCCAGTCGGAGTGATTGGGGCTTATCTCCTATTAGATCCTTAATCTGTCGATGCCATTTACCCGGTTCAGTTGTCTTTAAATGTTCGACTTTACTTTGATAGTGCTTTTTCTTGGTTTGTCGGATGGTGCGCTGGACTTTGTTTCGTAACTGGTGAAACAGAGTAGTGTTGCCACAGTCATGTGCGGAGTTTCGATCTGCTATCATCCGACGGATCGAGTCATTAAACCAAGGTTTATCGGCAGATTTCACCTTGACATTGATTTCCACAAAGCATCGCTTATACTCTTGTAATAGTGTACCATGCAGATACTCTAACATGTCGTCAGGGTCAGGAATATGTTGTAGTTCATGCCACTGAAACTGAGTGATCCAACGACCAAATTCCCTCACGGAAGAATCGCGAAATGGTCTCAACGAGCGTGTCTTCGCCCTTTCCGGTTTGATCATGTTGATTGCTCGAACTTTCACAACACGATGGTCACTCGTTGCAATCGGAGAATGAGTACTGGGTTCCACGTATCGTTCTGCGACATTGGTCAACACTTTGTCTAAAACTGCGTTGTCGCGAGTAGGAACATGCACTGTTTGACAGAGCCGAGTATTTAGTTCGATAACATCAGTTTTCAGGTCATTGAAATCACCGAGGACAAAAATTGCTGCATCGTCTACAGAATTGATAATGTCGACAGTTTGGATGATGTGCTCAGTGATTGCCTGATGGTGAGGAGTCCGAGGTGGTGCATAGACAACACACACATACATTGGCTTAGGCAGATGAACAATGCCCGACGATGTAACTCTGATCCATAATATCTCAAGATGCTGGGGAACAAGTTCAGTGAACACAAGGTGGTATTTTTGGACGTACCACAGGACAGTACCACAGGACACTACCACAAGGCATTACCACAGGGCATTACCACAGGACATTACCACAGGAACTGTCCTCTAGTATTTTGGGACAGTACCACAGGACATTACCACAGGAACTAATCTTGTGATATTCCTGTGATATGTGTCCCAAAATCCCACAGGAAGATCATAATTATGGTACTGTTTCACACACAAGTACCACCTACACAGCAAATTGAAGCCTTAATGCGTAATATCACACAGTCGTTCCCCATAGCAATACCTCAAAACAATACCACACATATAGACAATAGGAATTACCACAGAAAAATACCACAGGATATTCTTTTTTTTTTCTTTTCTTAGCATTACCAGGGGACTATCACATCAGGAGAATATCAAACAGCAGTACCACACAGGAAAATTGTAAGGCAGAACCAACTGAAATAACAAAAAATATAAATATAAAAGGAGATAAAACATTCCTCAATTAATTGATAGATGAGTTATGCTGTGAATTATAGCATTTACCATTACTTAACCTGTCCTATACTCCTATAGTATTACCTATTGAGTGAAAGTGCTGATGTAAAGCATGAGAAATTTCATAAGGACTTCTGTGGTACTCCTGTGGTACTCCTGTGGTACTCCTGTGGTACAAATTTTTTACATAGCTCATGAATATTCATAAAAGCACTCTAGATTTTAGAAAATACATAAATGACTTAAAAAGTCAAAGTATTAATGATGGGACTTACTTCGAACTTTATCAAATATTGTCTAATTATGTTATGTTACTCCCAATATCATAGAAATTGTTATGAAAGTGTAATTTCATATCTTGACAATAAAGAATAATCTAGTTTATAGTAACCATGCCTCAATGCTTTACGGATAGACGGCAATATATATATATGTACTGATACGGTCGATGACTACCTAGAAAGAGGATATGACTATATAGATCTATTATAGGACTAGAATGGCACTTGGCCATTATCAGAGACTCGTTTGAGCTAGGTTATATGTTAGGAGTAGGACAGGTTATTAAGTAGGGCCATGTTTGTCCTGAAATCCATCACTCACCTATCAGGAATATTTCTTGATATGTGGCTAAAATTCTCCAATATTTTTTTTTTCGATCTATCCTGTGTGGTACTCTCCTGTGGTACCATGGTAATGCTGTGTGATACTGCCCTGTGGTAATGCTGTGTATACTGCCATGTGGTACTGCCCTGTGGTACGTCAAAAAATACCACAGGAATCAGAATTCCTGTGGTACTGTCCTGTGGTACTGTTCTGTGGTACCGATCCTGTGGTACTTTCCTGTGGTACTGCCCTGTGGTACGTCCCAAAATACCACAGGAATTTCTGTGGTACTGTTCTGTGGTACGTCCAAAAATACCACAGGACAATTCCTGTGGTACTGTCCTGTGGTACTGTCCTGTGGTACTTTCCTGTGGTACTGTCCTGTGGTACCGTCCTGTGGCAATTACCACAGGAGTACCACAGGACTTTTTCGTAAGGGTCATTTTGTATCTTGTGCCCTCTGATATATTTCAAATATCATTTTCACCAAAGGCCTTGCTGAAAACAAATAGTTTTATATGTCCATTGCGTCACCTACAATAATATATGATCCAGCGTGGTAAGAAAGATGAGTATAAGCTTAAGTGACTATGCTCAGGCTCTGATTTTCGTCAGATGAGAGTTATACCTGCTCCACTGCATAGCGATTCGCAATTCAGCAATGATCATTACACGTATACAGTCCCAATCTTTGTCCTAGGTGATGCCTGGTAATGACAAAGGATTGAGCTAAGTACATGGACTGGTTCTCATGATTCGGGAAGAGTAGAAAAGAATCCTTGTTTCTTCTCCGTCTTGAGCATACATGCTATCCTTTCTTTAATCAATTCAATTCAAATGTATTTCCGTTTTACGACAATAACTTTTTATAACATATACATTTCACTTTCTTTAGTGAGAGAATCATGTAAACAAACCATCATAGATTGAACAGAGTGAACTATTATACAATAATTGTAAACTTACAGTAACAATGTACATTATCATCAGTCTGTAGTAAAATGAATGAAGTGAAATATCAATATTCACTGAGCGAAAAACGGAGACATATACCCATACCCATGCAACAATTCCTAGCCATTGATTGTCGACGACTGTAGCCTCATACAACAACGCACTATTGAATGGTAGGGCTACATATCACTTTGAATAGTGTAAGTGTATATAGAATGGTGAAAGGATTAAAGTTGATCGAAGAAATGCTTACTGTTGCATGGTATAGTCTAGTGGGGTTATTAGTCCAGGCGCAGGGACTCAGAAAAAATGACTTCGTTCAACCCACCCCGCAGAAAAGGTTTGACTGCATGGGGTGGTCGGTTGGACCCTCTGGAACACCCCTAGGTAGTATGTGATTCAAAATTGTGGTATCAATAAAATTTTCCAAGCCACTTTAGTTGCGACAAGACCCTATTCTTCGAGGAAGAGTCTGCGCACGCTAAGACTACTACACCTGCCACTAGCACTGCTACAGGCGCCAATGCAAGTGGTGCGTGTAGTAGTCTTAGCGCACAAAGACTTTTTCCGCAACAAACATGGGTTTTTGCCTGCAAACTAACTTTTCACGCTAAACTGGGGTCGGTGTAGTGTAGTTTCCAGACGTTTTTATATCGTCTTTATTTCTCCGAGTTGAAGCAAGCCGAGTGAGAGCGCATACCCAGTGATTGTGACGCCCGAACCGTGTTTTTTTTTTTTTTTGTGGCAATCACTGAGGCTCTGCGCAATACAGCGGGCTTCTGCAAAATACACAAGCTGCAACTCAGAGAAATAAAGACGAAATAAAAACAGCTAGAAATTAAGACTAGGGTTGATCGGTAACGCTTGTGGCTATTGGGGCATTGAAAATGACAAAATTATCACAGTTTTTGCATTTATTTCACGAAGAATTCATCGAAACGCCTAAAACTATATATGTGCATGTTGCTAGAGATGTCAGCAATACAATGGAATACGTTGTAAGGTATAATATTGTGCATGGTTACCATGGTAACCGGATGTCTACAGGTGATTGGTAACCCCACAAAATATCTGGAATTTAGACAGGTTTGTTTCTTTTGCCTTTCGTGTACATCACCCATTAGATCTGATCTTAAAGTACCTATATACCTCTACACTGTAAAATTAGCCTGGATAAAAGGGAAAAGACGCCCAAGATTTTTCCCTCATTCTCTCCATAGCATTACTTCATTACTGCACGTTTTGATACAAATTTACATACCATGATATTTCATTTATATATATGTATATATATATATGTATATATATATATATATATATATATATATATATTATTTTACAATAGCTAACGAAAACAAAAGTACGCTTAATTCTTTGATGGATAATCCAGCGCACGTGTATATTCCTTCTATGGAAAGGAATTTATCAGCATTCTTGAAAAAAACTTCCTTTAAGAACATAAACAATCAATAATTGCTTTCCTCTGCTCTTTTCCAGGATTGTTTTGAATAACCATCGCTCTGTAAATACTCAAAAGAGCTAACAATAGAATATTGGCTTTGCTCTCTGTATTCACCTATACTTTTAAGGGAAATTTGTGTCCATACATTATCAAAAATTATATACATTTGCCTATACTTTGAAGTCATATTTGTGTTGAAAGTACGACGGATGCAACTTCTTCATGCATTTTACTATTCGAAAATGATATATTTCTTTCAATGGCCGTTTATCATGCCTTTGCTTACAAATTTGCTGTACCTTGAGAATGCTTCAAAATATTCTTCACATATATGTCGTACACTTCATACAGAAGGAAGGACATGCTTATTGAGCTTTTTGAAATTATGGGCTTTTTGAGTTATTGACAACTGAATTCTGATTGGATAATACTGGTTGCCATGGCAACAGGAGAAAACCTTTTTTTCACGATAATCAATGTTTTTTTTATTGCATCTATAAGATTTTTAAAAAAAAAAACCAAGTTTGCAGCAGTAGGAGGCATTTTTGGGGTTACCAGTCACCTTTAGTCATCCTGTTACCATGGTAACCATGCACAATATTATAACTTACAATGAATCACACTGTATGGATGACATCTCTAGCAACATGTACATATATAGCTTTATGCAGTTTTGATGAATTCTTCATGAAATAAATGCAAAAACTGTGTAAGTTTGTCGTTTTCAGTGCCCCAATAGCGACAAGCGTTACCCACCCTAGTCTTAATTTCTAGCCGGTTTTTTTCGTCTTTATTTCTCTGAGTTGCAGCTTGTGTATTATGCAGAAGCCCGCAGTATTGCACTAAGCGGAGTGAGGGCACATACCCAGTGATTGCGAGTCGGTCGTCACAATCACCGGGTATGCGCTCTCACTCGGCTTGCTTGAACTCTTGGAATAAAGACAAAAAAAAAAAAACGGCTAGAAACTACATTACACCGACCCCAGCTTGGCGTGAAAAGTTAGTTTGCAGGCAAAACCCTTGTTTGTCTAAGAAAAAGTTTACTACTACATACAGCACTGGCACTGGCGCCTGTAGCAGTGCTAGTGGTGCGTGTAATAGTCTTGGCGTGCGCAGACTCTATTACGTTTGTTCCAACAAATCATGATAAAAAGTGGCCAATAAGATTCTACTGACACCACAATTTGGAACCACATACTACCTGGGGATGTCCACAGAGGTCCCATCTACCACCCTGTCTGGTCAAACCTTTTCTGCGGGGTGGGTTGAACGAACTCCTTAATTAAGCCCCTTACAGGAATTAGCGCCTTGACTATATTGACAAATGTGATTCCTAGCAGTTAAGGTTGGGAATCGGGCTTTTTGTCATAATTAGAGTATTACAAAATTAAATGCAGTCATTTCTTTTTGTGTACAAGACAGCCCAACTTACAGTGAGTACATCCGAATGTAAAACTGAACTATACGTGTACAGATTAAAAGAAAAGAATAAGAGAAAACGTCAATTAGGAACCACTTGGGATAAATCGAATCAAATGATTTGATTGAATAATGGCATATGTATTTGGAGTGTGAATGCAGTCGTCAAATAAGCATCTAGCTTGAAGATACGACAGCCATGAAATAGAAGAAAAAAAAAGCAGAAGATGGGCAAAACATACATCTTGTATATTTATCCTGCTTATCTAAAAGAAAAGAAAAAGGAAGAAAAAAAAATCACTGACATTCTGGCATCACATTGCAACAACAACAACAACAACAAAATTGTATGCACACTATTATGCAGAGAATGAGGTGAGTGAGGTGAGTGCTGGTGCAAGTGGAAGAGACCAGCAGGCGCGCGATACGAGGGAATTGGGTATCCAGGGAACCGTCCTTGGTTGGTTAGCTTCGTTTCTCTGACTTGTCCGAGCGATTCCAGTGCTATTTTGCACAAGTTTGTTGTACCAAAGGGTATAGTTTTAGGCGCAATACCCTTTTACCTATTCGCACAAAAAAAATCAGTAAAGTGTATTTCGGAAACATTTTATCAGCATTGTTAGGCAGATGATATACATTTTTTTTTTTATGTCTTTAAATTGTACTATGTCATCCGCCATGCAAAAGTTGAAGAATGCTTCCAAGACCTGAAAATCTAGTCTGCATCCAATGAACTTAACCTGAATGGTGGTAAAGCTTAATTTATCTTATTAGATTCAAATAACACACTAAGTAAGATCTATTATTGATGATGTCACATTCATATCGGTAGCAATTTTACATCATTCCATCAAAAACAGTCTGTAATCTACAATAGGTGTTATAAGGAACCCGGAAAATATCTTTTGGAAATCATAATTCAAGTTGAGTTGAATGTTAGCGAGATATCATGGAGTTGCAAAATTAAAGTTTCATAAGAATGATTTTGTCTAAATCCGCAGCTTGAATGCTTTTTCTTTTTCTTATTTTCTTTTTCTTTTTTCTTTGGTATATTTTCTCGTTTTGATTTCTCGAATTGGCTACTTTGTAATCTCCAAAGAAACATTTAACAAAGCATCAATAATTCCAATATCATGCCTCCGGCCTGTTAACTCTCACCAAAAAAAAAAGAAAAAAAAAAGTTTGATTCCATACATCACCAACCTGCCGTTCTTCTCATTGGCTGCCAGCAAATAAATAAATAAATAAATAAATAAATAAATAAATAAATAAATAAATAAATGAATAACTGAATAAATAAATGAGTACATAAGTAAAATAGATAAATAAATAGATAAATGAATAAGCAAAATGAATAAATGAATAAAATAAAATATACATGATAAATAAAAACACTTTTTTAGATTCTGTTATCAGTACATCATTCAGTTCACTCTTATTCCCCGCATACCTGCGTGACTCCATTCTCAAATGCACACGAAACGGAAACGAAGTCTCCGTTCTTCATCAGATGCACTGTCCATTAAAAAATCCAGAATTAAACATGGATGGGGATCGTGCTTTTTCATATATTGGATCATGCAAACTGTGGTATCAGTAACATAATCATTTCATTTGCGCCAACTTTCATCTACAGGAACATTACAATCTTAACTAAGAACATTGAGGATTACATAATAACTGCAATCTATGATAAATAGATTTTTTTTTTTTTGATAAGGTATATAATTCCTTATTTGGTTGTCATCAATTTCCCTGTTTTCGTATTTTAAAAAAGTAGGCCAATGTAAATTTTCATTCTTTTTTCCTTTCATTTTTTGAACCACCTTTAGCACCGAATGGTGAACATACATGTGTGCTATACAAAATAGTTACTTGCTATCATAATCATAAAAAAAAGAAGTTCAAGAAAGGTATACCCACGATGGGATATTTTCAAGAATGCAGACAAAGAGCTTTTAAAGCCCTGCAGTTGATAAGCTACAACTGTATTCGCGTGGGGTGGATAACTTTGATCCCCCCCCCCCCAAAAAAAAAAAAAAAAAGATGTAAGTACAGTAACTAAACTGAAACACACAAATATACTCTAGTTATTCAACAGGTACATACAAGTACATGTACTAAAAACAGGACACTTCTGGTTCTATAGGGGCAAATTCTCGACGGGGCACATTTATTTTTGGAGTATGTGACGGTGTGAGATCCTCGGCGAGGGAGCGAAGTGACCGAGCGGGGACAGGGTGTGTGTGTGGGGGGGGGGGGGTGGATACCCCCTCCCACGGTATGGAATTTTTGTCAAAAACAGAGTATAAAAGTCGCGTTTTCAGAGCATTTCAAATCAATTTCATATGGTAAAATAAAATCACTGCGAAGGACTATGATTATAGTATACGGGGGTACATATATGTGACCGTGTGAGATCTTCGTCGAGAGAGCGAAGCGACCGAGCGGAAGTAGTGTGGGAGGGGGATACCCCCTCCCACGGAGGGACTTTTTGTAAAAACAGAATATAAAATATGCCTTATAGAACATTTCAAATCTAATTTAAATAGAATTACACATGGTGCAAAATCACTACGAAGGACTCTAATTACAACTTGTGAAAACTAGTCATCTTACTTTAAGTATGGGCAGAGCGAGCCATTTTAAATTTGTCATTGGTCTAAAATGTATTCATTGAAAGCTTGAACGTTATCGCATCGTTTGAGCAATAAAAATAAATAGCTAGAAAGCATAGAAGAAAAGGAAAAACGTAAGGTTTACTTACGGTATGTTTCAGGGGACACACTCGAGGACGCTAGGCTACCATATATACGCAAAATTTCCTCATAAGAAAATACTAAGTGTTCCAAAAAAATCATTTCCCGCTCTTGATTCTTAATAGTTTGAAAACTACATATCAGATTACAATAGCATTGATAATATGAGTAGGCCTAATAGCTGAATAATGTACACTTTAGTTGGTTGTGATTCGAATGTGAGAGCATGAATACGTTTTGTTAAATCCGCGATCAATTTAAAAGTTAAGTTCCAGATTTTGATCAAATTCGAACCCTCTGTAATAAATTAGACTTTACGCAGGAACCAATGTTGTACAATGTATATGTGAGTGTGTGCTTACAATGACTCTGAATGATAGACATGAATACCATGAATGCCACCTTTTGAGGGCTCTGCTGACTAAGCTTCTCCAAGGCATATCAATGCTTTATTAACAGTTCATGATGGATTACCCTGGGCATTGCTAGTCTGAATGGTAAAGGGTAAATTGCATGCACATAAAAAAAAAAGAAATAAAACACATGTTTTTTTATGTGTTTGCATAAACTACATTTCAGGATGAATGAAGACTAGCAGTGATAGTGGAATTTCACATGAATACGTAATAGAACATTCCAGTCCTCACCATTGTTTAGGACCATTGTCAGGGTATTAACACACACTCCCATACACACCAATTGACCCCCGTTCAATTTTTCTTTTTTTTTTCTTTTTTTTTGGTTGGGGGGGGGGGGGGGGGGCAAGTGTTCCCTGTGCTCCCCCACTAGATAGCGTACCTTTACCATCGACAGAAGAGACAAGTCAAAATGACGTCAATTTCACGTCAGCGCTGTCGTCAGAAAGATGTCTTGAACTGGCCAAAAAAAAAAACCATTTTTATTTTCAAATGAAAAATTTCAAATGAAAAAACAAAAAACAACGATATCATATTTAGACGTCAGAAAAGGGCCATCATGTGTCGTCTTAACGACGTAAATAACTAAAGATAATAAACATCATTTCCACGTCCTAGACTGATGTCAAAATATCGTATCTTTGCTCGAAGGGAAGACGTGAAAGAGACGTCATAATTGTGACGCCCATACAAAGATGTCTTAATTACGTTTGAATTACTACTAAAAATATTACGTCAGAATTATGTCATAAACATGTCAATCTACAATTCAATTTACGACCAGAGGAAAAAGACGCTAGTTTGTCGTTGATTTTAAGCGGAGATAGATTGATTACTATATAAAACTAGACCCGGAATTTGTCAAGACTGACAAATTAGGTGATCCGATTTTTTTTAAATCAATGATTCGAGTTTTCACCTGAGATTAGGGACATTGGTCGTGTGATGTTTGGATTCTCATTTTGAAAAGGGAGTCAGACCTGCCATCTTGGGTACCGAATTCCGTATACACTATCAAAGATGCAGAATGAAGTATATTTGACCTTTGACCTCACTTTGCACCCCCAAGATGGCATCTGAGCAAAAAGTGGTTATTTTGTGAAATGATTCTTGTAACATGGTCTTTGCGTGTGCAAAATATGGGAAAGATAAGACATGTATTCACCAAGATACAGGATGAAACATTTATGACCTTTGACCCTAGTTTACATACCCAAGATGGTGTCTGATCAAGTAGTGGTTATTTTATGAAATAATGTACGTAACATCAACTAAACATGTGCAAAATATGGGGTTGATAGGGGCTATTTTTCTTGAGTTATTACAAAGAAAATTGGAAAAAGAAAGAAATATGAAAATACATCGAAGATAATCTTTAATTTCAACCACGTTTTTGGACGTGATCCCGACACCATATGAAAAACAAAGGGAACACGTACGATAGCGCAAAGTCTCAGCTACAACATATTAAAATCTGGGAGAAATTCACCGAAGGATAGGTGAGCTAGTGCTCGATAAAGACAATCATGTCAATTTTCACATCTAGAAAAATTCCCTCCCATAGAGATAACACGTCATAACGAAGATAGAGAAAGAAGTGCATATGACCTTTGACCCCGATCTGCACAGACAAGATGGCATCTGAGCAAAAAGTGGTTATTGTGTGAAATGATCCTTGTAACACGGTCTTTACGTGTGCAAAATATGGGGAAGATAGAACATGTATTCACCAAGATACAGGATGAAACATTTATGACCTTTGACCCTAATTTACATACCGAAGATGGCATCTGATGAAGTAGTTGTTATTTTATGAAATAATGTACGTGACATGAACTAAACATGTGCAAAAATGGTAGTGATAGAGTATGTTTTTCTTGAGTTATTGCAAAGAAAGTTGGAAAAAGAAAGAAATATGAAAATACATCGAAGATAGGCTTTGATTTCAACCAAGTTTTTGGACGTGATCCAGATACCGTATGAAAAAATGAAGGGCACAGTCACGATAGCCCAAAGTCTCAGCTACAACATATTAAAATCTTAGAGAAATTCACCGAAGCATAGGTGAGCTAGTGCTCGAAAAAGATAGTCATGTCAATTTTCACATCCAGAAAAACTGCACTCCCATTAAGTTAACACGTAAACTGGTCAAATTTGACAAGATTACATTCAATCCAATATTATGAGGTGATGCCGTCATCTAATCAAAATGTTGTAATTATATTAATGAAAGAACATTTAGTAAGCTACAACACACTGAAATCTGGGTAAAAATTGGCAAAGGATAAGTGAGATACGCTCGAGTGAACTTGTAATTTGATGACGTCATTTTGAAAATTTACTCTTTTTATTTTATTAAGAAATTTGATATCTTTTAATCATTTTTCCAGCATCGCCAACCCATGAAATAATATGTAAAACTCATCAGCTTTCAGAATATGTAAAGAAAATGGGGGGTCATCGTCCATCTTGACGAGTAAAATCGGATTTAAAATTGGCAGTTTTTTGGCATTGTTGCACTGTATATCGCCATTGACGCGCGCGCGGAATTTCAACTTTGACGGGCCCGTATGACGTCATATTGAGTCGGATTGACTTGAAACTTGGTAGACATATTCCCTGACATTTCAGGCAGGCGATAAGTGTGAAAAAACGGGAAATTTCTATTGCATATGAGCTGTGCGTGCGTATATGCGCGCGCGCGTACGCGTCCGTAAATTTTTTTCAATTTTTCAAAAAATGCTCTAAATGGTCTGAAACGTGTGCAAAAAAAAAATTGAGCTCGATTTGAGCATACAAATATTTCAACGCGCGCGTACGCGCACGTTTTAAGATATAGATGAATTTTGAGAATATGAGTAGAATGCGCTTGACTTGAAATATATGTGACGTAAATTTCATTGAAAAATTCCATTCCATTAATGAGATATGATTGAGAATGTGTTTTCATATAATGACGTCATAGTAACGTCACGGTCGACTGATCACTTTGATTTTAGTTCGATTGCCGTCTTTGGGAGACGATACATATATGGTATAAGTTTGAAATTGATAGGAAGAGGACTTTCTGAGCTAATCGATGCACAACTTTTGGGGAGAAATAAGAAGAAAAAGAAGAAGAAGAAAGAATCCGTACAAAAACAGAAGGTGATCCGAGAGGATACTCGGATCACCTAATTACAAGATTTAAGAAAGGTGTGGGCAAATTCAGATACACCCCTACGAATCTATTTTACCTATCCTAAATCCTATACCAATACTTCTGCCTACGCAGTCCACATATACTTAGTTACTGGACTGTTGCATCACGTTTCTATATGGGTCAGAATTTTGAACGATGTACAATTGAGCCAAAACAAGGCAAAATTCAAAAAGTAGGAAATTCTCCACATTAATCATCTTACCTGAAAGAGTATAACTCAAGCTTTAATATGAACCCAATTATACTAGGATTTTCCCAGAGGAACAAGTTTTTATTCACCGCTGAAGTTTACCATGTCCAGAGCAGCGAACGTCCGTGAGGAATAGTACTGCACATACACGTGAATACCATTTAACATAGTTTGCAAAGATCTGATTCAGTTCAAAATCCTAACAAAATATCTTAAGGGACATGTGTACGTGCTTGCAGAATATTAAGCTTGTACTCTTAACCTGTACGTAATGGTAGACAACTGATGATTTAACTAAATTCGTCGTTTCTGTTGAAATATTGCTCTTCCGCTAAACACTTTCTCCACTTTACGCGCATTTTACAGAAACTCAATATTTTGACCTCTTATTTCACTATCCCATACTTCAATCCCCACTCCAAAATAATAACATACCTTTTTAAGATGTATCTGATCTAGGCAGTCTCTATAACCCAACGAACATAGCATAGTTTTCATCACGGAGGTTCGCATGTAGCTCCCGGACGTTCGGAACAAACAAGATGCAGCTCTCTGGAGTTGGAAACGCATTCTACTCAGAACAAACAGCAATTTCATGTCGAGAACAAACTCCTCTGCAAAATCCTCTGTAAAATCCTGAACAGATATTACCAATTCTCAATTATATAAGCCTGTTTATCTTCTCATACTGAGGAATCAAAGAAAACAATTTTTCCATCTCTCGTAAATGAACGTACAAACGTACGTGTAATCTCAGTGACGTAGTCCATCCTTGAGAACGAATATATTTATCAAAATTTCGTTATCATGAAGTAAAGATTCAGGTCCTAAATTTGTTATCTAAAGTCTACAATGCAAAATTTGCTTATAACAAACATGGTCACAGCTAAAATTATGACAAAGAACTAACATAGAAAGACAACAGAAATGTGCTCCGTTATAGAAATACGAAGTTTAGCTGGGGAGGGGAAACGAATACGTTGGGAAGGAGTCCCTCTATGTTTGCTCCTTGTGTTACACACAGTTACCGAGGAGAATTTGTATTATTATATTAGTCAGAAATGATAATAGGTTCGATACTGCGAAGTTTTGTCATAACAAGACACAATAAGTCCATATTACTTGGATAGATGTTTGTGACTTCGATATTATACAATATGTTTTGTTATAACAAACATTTTGTAGCGCGTCATTTCGGAGGCTCGTTATTCACACAGTTTGTCAATACAAAAATTGTTCGTATGATTATGAAGCTTTTTCATTCGGTAAATGACAGGAATCTCCGAAGGTTAATCGAAAGGTTTATTAATTTGAACATGAAAAATCATGTTCGCTTATCCAAATGTGGAGAAACAAGTTAACAACTAAAATCCTCCAAATTTCAAAACCTCATAATAACCGTTTTCACCTAAACGAATATCAGGCCCTTTCCACTTTTAGAAGATCGGACCTAAAATAATGATCCTTAATATCTATTTTTCGGACTAACAAACTTTCGGAATAAGAAAAATTTTAATAACAAACCTCCTTAATTAAGTACAAACTTTTTTTTTTCATTTTCGGAATAACAAACCTTTAGACATCGGAGTAACGAATCTTAGGAAGAGCGAACGTATCAAAGTGCAACCTTAAACCTATTCTTAATCATTACTTTTTTAACATGTGTTTTCAAAGTAAGCACAAAAGCACAAACATATTGACGATCTCTCTGTCTCTTAAATGTAAAATGAAAAAAAATCTTGGAAAGAATTACAAATGAACATTGCTTTTCATTGATGAGTATAAAACAACACAATGTAATGATAAGCGGAGGATTTGTTTGTTTTCATCAGACAATAATTGTATACTGCATTATTTTTGTTCGCTTGTGACGGCATTTCGATGACTAAAAAAACGTAAACAAACAAACAAAAACTTCTCCAGAGGAATTTGGTACAACGGGAGTGCACTGGCAATTCTTTTCTCTGTGTGTTGGAGCTCGATCCCTTCTCTGTTTCTCAGTCATTTTTATTCAACTGCTTCCACGTCCTTTTGAAACTTTTCCATTTTTTATTCAACACATGCCCATTACAGACTTCTTCCGTCATTATCCTGCATGTGATTACGTAGCACTTTTCGGATTTGTTTTGGGTTGTTTTGTTTTGTTTCTGTTTTCTGTTTGGTCGCAGCATGTCCAGGCTATTGAGGGAATGAGAGAAAAATCGTCATGAAGAGAAAAATAAGAATGAATTAAGGCATTTAATATCATGACAATTACAGCGAACGTCCGTTATGGAGGCCAAAACTGGATGTGTTCTGTTTGAGACGGCAGCTACCATACTCAAAAGATAAACACTAGGCGCACCTGTCACTAAAAAGTGGCACTGATCCTCTTTCTCCTACTATGTAATCCATTGACTTATTCTACCAACGAACATCCGTGACCAAAACGTTTTCCTTTTGTTATTACAAGTAAACTGAGTGCTGAACATTATTCACTTGTTGGTATGAGCGGCTCGGTGATTCGGTAATATTTTCAACTAACATTAACTTTATGTGCAGTGATATATTTGTAATTATCAGCAACTTTCTTTCTCGGACAGAACGTCCGTGAGCGAAACTTTCAGAACCTGTAACAGTACAAATTGTCTCCAGATCCTCATTAGAAAGAAATTTAAATGCAAGGAAATGACAGATTACGCAAAATTCCATTTTCCTATAACTTTGTTTTCAGTGTTTAGCTGTTTTTGTATAATTAGAGGGAAAACAAGCGTAAAATTGTGAGTAAATTTTGAACTGTTTGTTCATCATGATCACATAACGCCTTAAAAATTCTGAAACTGCTGCCCTAAACTCATTGCTTACTTTATAAAACTTTATTTGTGGCTATTGAAGCTAAAAGTTTTAAAGAATACAGGACACTTTCGGGACAAGTTATCCCTATCGAAGGGATTGCATACGTCACGGACGTTCGCTGGAATTGTCACGGACGTTCGTGCTACTGATAGGGTCATGTTCCCGGACGGATAACTAATCGGCAGAGAGTACATAGCCTTCCTAACTCTTTCAAAAATTTGAAAAGGTATTGTCAATGCAAATTATAAGAAATTTGACATCCTTACAACATATGTATTGCTCAGAGGGGGATCAGGAGGTGAATTTTCAGAGAAAATATTAATTATTTGCTTGGTTTTCGGTGAATTGCATGGTCCACAAACTGCGGACAAGCCTCAGTCCGCTCCAAAAATAACATACAGCTCCTCGGCTAGAGAGCCAAAGGTAAAATGCACCTTCGTCATCAAAGCAAGATGGTGTCCCACTCGAAAACGTTTTAATCATCACGGACGTTCTTTTTTTCTCGGAGGTTCGTCTAAAAATATAATTTCGGTTCCTATTTGACAAAGGATGGACAGAAACTCAAAACAAACATCTTATCGTGTGGCTAGATCTTAGTTGATTACGACTCAGAACAATGTCACCAATAGCGTTTAATGGGATACGATCTTTATTAGAAAATAGCGGAAGCACGTCCGTGACGAAAACTGAGTATAATTTTGCATAAAAGAATATTACGTCCCATGTACAGACAGCAGACGTACAATTTTTGCAGGATATGTTCATTAGGTGGAACACCAAATTTTCGTATACATTACAGTTGGGACAACAAAGTAGAATTTGCAGCAGCGATAGAAATAAAAGCACCACGGACGTTCGTCTGTTTAGGACTTTGATATTTCAATTGTTCTCTGTGATTTTATACGTGCTCATAAAGTTCTAATAATTTTGTGGTTCATACCCATGATATGTCAGATCCAGAACATGGTCAGATATTAGATGCCACGTACGCTTAAAAATGCACATCATTAGTTTGAAAAACAAAAATAATTGTGAAAATAGCGTTTTTACCGTATTTTTACGCTTTAAGTCCTTGTCAAATGAAAAATATTGGGCAAAAGTCAACGAAACCATATATTTCCTGAAAGGAAATTTACCACTCTTTGAGATGACATGAAAAAATCTGGTTTCTTAGATCATCCTGGCGTGTTCTAAGGGAAAGAATGTCATAAGGTGCGAAAATTGGCAATTGTACATCGTTCAAAATTCTCACCCATATACGTTCAAAAAGTTGTGAGATTCATGACATGGTTACTAAACTAGGTTACAATTTTGTGATAAGCCCAATAAGTTATATATGTAAATATGTCTCCCTAACAGAAGTTCGGATTACTAGTAATTTGAATAAAATACGGATAAAATATAGGACCTACAAAGTGATGCCGCGTGTTTCAAGTCAAACTTTAAAAGATGTAAACATGACTATTAGTTTTAGACACATAGTGAGGAAGATGCGCCAAAATGCCTCAGAATACATCGATCTTAATTTTGCCCCCAGATTCTGATGTAGCCATAGATATTTAGAGTGTTCGTGTATGTTCCTGTGGTGACTATCGCATTACCAAGGGCTTTTCACGTTGACGCGGATATATTATGGTGTCGAGTGTTGGTCTCGCACATCAACAGTAACACCCGACTTGAACCTTGAGCTTAATATGACAAAGATGATGATTCCAATTAAAGGGGCAAGAGTAAATGTCGAAAAAGCATCCTAATCGCCAACGCAACACCGGGCTACCTCCAACACACACACACACACACACACACACACACACACACACACACACACACATATATATATATATATATATATATATGCATATATATGTATTATATATATATATATATATATATATATATATATATATATATATAATGTTATATATATATATATACATATATATACATATATATATATATATATATATATATATATATAGTAAACGAATCAGTAGAAAAAGAACGCCGTAAAAAATAATAATAAATCCTAGATCTTGAAGATCTTAAAAACGGAGCATAGCTCTCAAATACTGAAAGGCAAGGTCACACTCTTCATCAGTGCCCATGGTGTGACAAAAGATCTTAATCAAACCCGTTTCTGAAACAGACATGAAAACACGTCTGATCATGGGCAGACGGATTTTGAAACTCACCTTTCAAAGAAGTCACCGCGCTAAACAGATGGAGGTAGCGCACAGTGTCCATAGTGACGCATCCAATGACGCGTAGTCATGACTGCAAGATGACATGGCAAATCTCCGGCTCCAAAACAGTGAATCTGAAAAGGGCCTCATCGCCAACAGTCGGAAGAATAGCAGAAAAAAAAAAATATATATATATATTATGTGTGTGTGTGTGTGACCGTGCACCACAAAACGAACATAAAGTCGCACACACTGATTTTGCGTGAGGACTGAAAATAAGTGAAATGGGTCAACCTAGCCGATTTTGACTTTTTCATATTTTCTGAGAGAGCAGGTCTTCTTTTACATTATGCAAAAATTTTATATCATAAAACGGGCTGGAAAATGTGTTTTTTAGCATTTTATCTCGAATATTTTTGGTAAAATGTTGTGATTAGGTGTGTCTTTAGTGTCCCTTTTTCAACTCTAATAACTTTTGAAGGGATAGTGCTACTGTTTTTAAAGTTGGCGTTAATTATGGACAGAAAATAATGAGACATGCCTAATTTCAGTTTAATCTGATAATTCCTACATTGTTGTTACTCTGGTGGTCTACTTCCTGTTTTTTTGGTCCCATTCATGGCACAGCCAGCACGGTTTGGTAAAGATTAAGCGCTTGAATAGACAGGTACTTCAGAGCCTCTTTTCTCAGTTCACACTTTTCCTGAGTTTGTGCTTTCTTTCCAATATTTAGATAGGTTAGGAGAGTCCATTTGATTTGAGTTATGGCATCATTTTAAAGCTTAAAATCTGCTCTTTCAAAATATGGTTGTAACTAAAAAAAATCATGTCTAGCGACTTTTTGTTTGTTTTGTGGTGCAGGGTCACATGTGTTTGTGTGTGTGTAGGTACACAGGTACGCATCAAAACATTTCATTAAGGGGCGCATTTAATCCCAAACAAAACTGGATGACAAAGAATAAAATATTAGTTTCGTAATGTTCTGAATAGATTACAGTTAACAAGGAGGGAGAAGGCACATGTATTAGGTCTCGTTGTAGGTATGTTTTTTTTTCAGCTACTTAAAAACATCATCATGACACACACATCTACGAGCACACATGACACAGTATATTCTTTTATTCTCGCACTCATACAATGGTGCAAACACGTAATTATACAAATTTCTGTAATCATGATCTTGAATGGAACTTGATTTTTTTTTTCTTATTGTCATCCCGGCAAATATTACATAGACTCGTAGCAATGTTTAAAAAACATTAAGCTTTACAATATACAACATTTTCATCTATTCAGTTTTTTTTTTCCTGTGGAGTGAGTTCTGCAAGATTGTGAAATTGGAACGTCCTTATTATATACATTGTAACAGAACACCAGAAAAGGTGATACAAAATGAGAGATGTTTTTGCAAAAGTAATATTATTATTGATAGTAACTGCATTCCGCAAAGAAAATAGCACGTACATTGAATTTGGGCATCACAGATGGTGATGCAAAAGAATCTTTGAGACAGTTTTGTGTGTGTGTGTGTGTGTGTGTATGTGTGTGTTACAAAGTGTTTTGATTGTTTCTGTTTCTTTTGTTGTTGTAAGAAAACCGAAACGCCATTCCAGGTAAAAACAAAAAACAAAAACAAAAACTGAACACAGAAAGTAGCTCATTGTAATAGAGTAAAAACGCGCTGCACAGAAGCCAGGACGTTAAACTGGGGTCATCGTGACCGACACCCACAAGTCATACATCCCGAAAGTTCGACATTGAAAAAAAAAAACAAACTAGGCAAATAAGGCCCATGGGTTCGACACTTGGTGAACAGCCCACGAGATCGACAACAGAACACGGGGCTTAATGTGTCGGTCTCGTGGGTCTTGTTTGCCTATACCAGAATCATGGCCTGTATAACTCGTGGACTGTATGACTCGTACTCTGTATGGCTCGTCGGTGTCGGTCTCGTGAGGTGCACCCGTTATATTAGAGCCAAATCAAACCATTCTATCATTGGTCTGTGATTTTTTTTTTTTATTCAATTCATTTGAACAAATGGAATTTCAGGTAATAAATATACAGTATTATTATTTAGGCACGGAACAACAAATCCAGATGCGTATTAGGACACTTATTCATTCTTCAAATTGAAAAAAAAAAGGTACGGCAAAAGTGAAATTTGCTCATAAATTGAAACGCAAGAAAAATTTGCGTTCCGAATGCTAAGACATGGTGTAATGGAGCTTTCATAGTATCCATTTTCATCTTCAAAGTTGTTCTAAATTTGATGACCTTGAACTCAGTTGGGGAAAAAGTTCATATTCTCATAATACGCAGCTGTGTTTAATTCACAGATTTGAATGGTAGGCATGTTGTGCAGGATAGAGGGACACCTGAATTAAGTACCGTTATCTCAGCTTTCACAATGCCAAACAGAATGAAGCACAGAGGAACAACGCCATCGGACAGTCGGAAGCAGGCGTACCCAGGTCAGAGATTGAGTGGGTTTTCAAGGTGTCCCCTTGTACATGATTATGAACCACATCAGGAAACGTCATTGGGCGGCATAGCGCTACATGGACGAGATCTTGCGCAGGCCCATACGCCGTTCCAAACATGATGGCCAGTAGCAACTCTACCCGTCCTCATGCAACCCGTGTCTCCACAGCCTTCCTTGCAAACAACAACATCAGTTCTTCCACAGCCGCCTCCAGATTCCTTTTGTCGACTGGACTGGACAGCAAGAGCTAAACGATGTATAGGCCTGACGTCAGAATCTTCAACAGCTGATTGCCGCTTTGGAGGCTAAATGGGTTACAATTTCGTTGGATGTCATCAGTCATCCAATAGGGAGCTTTAGATTTTAGACGCGCGGACGTTCAAAGGAAAAAAACATGTTCTGAGCTTGCGCAGTAGCGCGCGTAAAGTCATTCTATTTTTAGCTTGCGTCGCCTGAGTTGTTTACTACGCGTACTGGGCTATTTTCACGTCCGCACAGCTTGCGACGCAGAGAGCTTCTTCATGCACTGATCATATGGGGGCGCGATTTTATTTTTTATACGTTGCGTCCCATTGTAATCTAAAGCTACTTTTCCACACGACGCAGGGAGAGGAGAACGTCCAGCGCAAGCGTCGGCTCAAACGTCCGCGCGTCAAAATCTAAAGCTCCCTATTTGCTTAGGAGAGGAGGAGGAGGTGACAGGCAGTACTTGACTTTCAATGGAGTCGCAGTCCTTACAGACTGTACTCGAGGTGAAACGGACCTAACGACGGACGCTGGATGGTTGTTACAACAGCCTCTTGTAATGTTCTCTATCTGTGTAAAAGTTTCATGTTTCTGCATTGTTTCCATTTAGAACACAGGATGAAAATTGTAGCTTTATTTTTACTGTCTTTCTTGTTTGTAGATGAAAAATTATGATGAGACTATGAGCTTCATGCTGTTGGAATGGATTCATCCCTGAAAGACAAAGGACGCCATAGTGTGTTGTGGCCTTGGCACTAGCTGCTATAGTACATGTGAGTACACAAGGAATGTACGGTCACTCTATTTCATAGGTTGCTACTCCGCGGGACCATTGGGCACTAACACCACTTTAGATTGTTAACATGCAATCCAACCGTGCTATGTTAGTGTCTGTGTAATTTCCCTGAAAGTTTCGGTGATCTGTTGATTTATGAAAAATAACCAAGCTGTTCTAATCAGTTTTAAATGATTGTTACTCGGTTTTGCATTGTCTCCTTACCATCTGATAATTGAGTAATCTGAGAAAAAAAAAATATATAGATGTTTCAATTTTGTACTAATCTGAAGAGCAAAAGTGAACAGTTCCTCCTATTCTAAATATCAACTGAGCATGTAATCTTTACATTTTTTAATGATCAAAGTACTTTGTATTGTCCGGAATGTTTTCGTCACTTGTGTAAGCTCGCCTACAAGGGTTTTCGTGGGTTGGTGATTTCTGTTCACCTTAATCGGGTTTTTTTGTTAAAATAATGTTCCCATTTTACTCAACAATCTGAGGGGTCTATAATTAAGATTCACTAGTCCGTTTACACATTTATATCATTTCGTATATGCACCAATGAAGACTACTTGAATACCTCTACGTAAACGCCTATACATGGCTCCAATACGTCGATGAAATTAAGCAAGTGATTGCCGTTCTAATACACAAAAAGAAAAAAAAAGTTGACCCGTCAGCTCTGCCAGGTATATAGAAAATAGGCGAAAAAGGCGATAAATGGGACAACAACGAAGATCTGGACGATGTTCGGCAGCTGTTGTTGACTTTGTAGGTTATTCGACAGTCTCGTCTCTTCACAATCTTCATCTGCAGAAAGAGGTTAACAATAAAGAGAAGAAATTTTCAAGCAACAAAACAGCAAATTGGGTACACGCACAACAGATAACTATAAATGAACACGTTTACGGGTAGATGGTATACATTGAGACAGAGAGTGGTTGCTAGACAAAGAAGGCGAAACAGTCCCCCACCCACACTTTTCCTTACGAGGATCATTGTAATTGTATTTATACCTTGATTATTTGTGTTTATCATCCATGATGGCCTATAGGCCCTATATAAAAGCGATTTGGATAGCCATTTCTGTTAAAGTTAAAATAAACATAACATGTTATTATTACAATTCATGGCTAAACAGGCT
This sequence comes from Diadema antillarum, assembly GCF_040938485.1. Classification (NCBI taxonomy): domain Eukaryota; kingdom Metazoa; phylum Echinodermata; class Echinoidea; order Diadematoida; family Diadematidae; genus Diadema; species Diadema antillarum. Next base: position 207,825 of record NW_027272722.1, read on the forward strand.
TTGCTCTCCCTTGCCATGTCATGTGCAGTCCAAGATAAGAATAACCAAAGTAAAGAGAGACAAGACACAAGTAGTCATTTATTTGCACCGTATAAGGCGGCCACATAGAATAATGAAACATGATACGTCTCACAATAGGTATATGTTAAAGATAAAGTTATTAAGTTGAATATAAAGTATGCCATATGTAAGTAAATGTTTTGTAAGTGCAACATGTCGTAGTCTTTAGTATATTCAGTAAGACCATAAAAACAAATATGCGATACTATCAACGACGTCTTCAAAGAAAAGTAGAGATAAGTGCATTTATGAAAGTGTTTATACGTTCGTTCCGGCACCAAACTCGATTACATTGATTACAATCTGACGTATAAAGATGCCCCCTATTTAGGCGTTATAATCCTTTTGACCTCGTTTGACCTCGGGTGAACAATCGACGAATTATTCAAAAAGATTTTCTGATTCTTTTTTCTTTTCCGAGTTCGGGATGACGTACCTCCTTCCGTTGCACCTCCTTTCCTCTTAGACGTTGTCTTTGGCAGTGTTGCCTCTTGTGATATCATCTTTGAGCTACGAGTTTGTGATGAAATGCAAAGAATGACGAAGCTTTATGTGAACAACTTACGTATCATACATTTTGCATTCTTAAAATCAATTCACCTGCATTGCCCTACATGTATATTTATTTCATGATGAGGAAATACCTAAAAGGTAAGATATACTGTCGGTGGAGATGAAGATTGGGCTTTCAACTTTTTTGGTGAGATACCACAAAAAAAACCACTGATGAAACAGTAAAAATCATACCATTTTAAGAGGAATTCAAACTGTGTTTGATAAAATTCGGTTTTGGAGTGGCTGAGACATCCAAACACAAAGTAAAACAAAGTGATTGTAATAAAGTTGGGTCCTTCTTTTATAGGATTGTTCTGTTTTGGATATTTCAGCCATTTCAAAACCAATTTCATCATATAAACGTTGATTTCCTCTTGGAATTACATGTTTGTTTGTTTGTTTGTTTTTTAGATTGCATAAAAAGGTTTCTCATTACCTCACCAAAAATGTTAGAAACATGAAATTCGGTCCCAATCAAAACTATATGGTGAATTGAATGTACATGTATATTGGGAAGTAAATAATTCTCCTGAGTTAAATTAACTATATGTTTATAAGTAATTACAAGAGTAGAGAGAGAGAGAGGGGGGGAGAGAGATTAAACACGAACATTTATATTGACATTTCGAAGGTCTATGCGCAAATGATATCTGACAACGATTAAAAAAAAACAAACACAATAACTTTGGCTTCATAACAATCATCTCCCTCGACCATCAGTTCTACTTCGCTGCATATCTTGAAAGCCAAAATACGAGTTTCATGGAATAGATTCATTCAATAAATCTGCATGATACGACGTATTCACTACGATGGTATATTTGTAGCTTCCACTGGTAGGACATGTGGATGATTGATGTCTTATTTGTATAAACTCACATACATGCGACATCTGCCATACAGAAGCATTTTCACCCGTGGAATATCACTCGTACTGTAAGTTATCACAACTCGACGAGAATTTAATAGATCAAATTGCACTAACCTGTTCACGTTAGCTTCCTGTCCGCTAAAATTCAGGTTAGTTATATTTCCCGTGATGTTAATGGGTGACCCTCGCTGCTCAATCGTCGTCCCTAAGCCTGTGTATAAGACATCAGGAAGAAGCAAATAAGTGCTTCAACATGAAAAGATGCCGTCATACATCGAATCCATCTTCTGTCGGCGAACCGTCAGGTTAGACATATCATTATAAAGACAAAAAAAAAACAACCTAATAACAACCTACTGAAGAAGAACTTTCAAAAGCGATGCCACGTTTCTCACAAAGTTCAGGAACCGGGTGTAAATCGTATAAGGGTAATTATCACCCCCCCCCCCCCCCCCCTATTCACTTTTCTGTAAATACAACTTTAAAAGCTGGATACCCTTTAAGTGAACATGTAAAAGAAAACAAAATGTCATTTGATCTTGATTAAGTCGAAATGTATGTCAAATTCAAATGTCTTTCAATCAAGCAAGTGATAAGTATTTTATATGACAAGGTTTAAATTACATTTTATATTATGACATGGAAATGAATCAGTCGGAATCTACGAAATGTCACATGGATAGCAAGTTAACGTGGGAATTCCATGTTGATTTTGTGTATGAAATGGAGACCTACGTGTCATGTATACTAGTGAGCTAAGGTAATTTTGTCTCAAGCATGTTTTACAGTCATTGTATCCCCTGGCTAAATACCGGTTAGTGATAAGGTTAGAGTAAAGATTAGGGTTAGGGTCAGGGGGAAGGGTCTGGGGTAATTGCCCTAGACTCGGAAAATACAGATTTTTGTTCCCTATACTATATATATATATATATATATATATATATATATATATAGTTACAAAACGTTCAATTTATAACTCGTCACGGTGATGAAATCATATTGCTTTCAATGCATATTTCTTCCTGATATTCGTAATTGTCTTTACAAGGTAGTGGCCCTCGAAAAATATAATCGGCTATTCTTCCTTCTCGTCTCAGGAATGAGTTTGCGCCTCGTCAAAGTTACTTCTCTTAATAGTGATATCAAAAATACCTTTTCCAGCTCTCTTTCTTCCGGTAGTCGCGGGCTGGGATGCACCTTGATTCGTCCCTGTCGACCTTTTACAAACAATCGAAGAAAATTACCAGGTCATTAAAGTATTGGCGTCTCGGAGATTTACTCCGTGTCAAGCACATTTTACTGCATATTTCCAGTGAAAAGACCGGAGGCATCAACAGAGTTTGTACATCAGCAAAAATTCGTCACGAAACGAAAAAAATTAATGAGAAACAAGAAGGGCAGGTTACTATAATAACAACCTAGAGAATATCCAGACAATCAAAGAGCTCTGATTTATATTCATATTGGATAAAAAGAAAATATCAAGTCACAACTAAACGAAGAATCGTCTAATAGTAACAGAATAGGCCTATGAAAAAAATTTAAAATGTATCAAAGGAGATCAATAAAAGTCAAACCTACCGGTGAAAAAGGAATATTTTTCTTCTGTTTAAATCTCGACTATTGATTTAAATGGAATGAGAAATAAATAAACTACCAAAGATTATGGTTTTCCTTAATTTCTTCTGTTGACTTTTCTGCCATTGTAAAAGCTGCTCAAAGTATAGAGCAACAAAGCGTCATTTGATTTTGATTTCTAAATCGAAATGTATGTTTTTCAATAACACCAGTGATGAATATTTTTTCATATGGCATGGTTAAGTAGGGATGATAAGTTAACATTGTTTTGACACTAGCTATGAAATGCAGGCATGGAAAAAATGTTTTGTTTCAGCGGAGTATCAAAAAGATCTTAGTCTTGTATTACTTTGATATTGCATTATTTATATGTATATCAGTAGAATGAATTGCCTTCTAGCTATTTACCGAAGTTTGTTAAGAATTGCTGAGTACATTCTAATCGTACAAGTGCAGATTTTCTTTTTTCATCTCTTTCTCGTACGTGATAACCTGATACAGCATGATCTATATTTTTGATAATAATCTGGAAAGATAAGTGATTCTATCGTCCGGAAAATGCCTTTAAGAAGAATCTCAAGTTATTTCTTTTCTTTAAATTCCCGTCTGCAGCGATTTTCTCTATGTTGTTGAGCACTCTATGATCATGCTTTTTATTTCCTTCTTTGCATCCAAGCATCACACTGGAAGAGGGATGGGGGGAGGTCGATCTGGTAGGCAGACGTTTGATTATCAGCAATGGCCGTTATTCTGTACCTTTGCTGCACGTCCTGATAAACACGACGCTTTTCTGTCGCTTAGTAGCTTTGACACCTAATATGTTATATTCTTTCCCACTCCATTATTTGACATCTCTACAACTGCAATTAAAGAATTGCATATAAGAATTTATTCTTTATTAACTTTTGACAATCTACTCCCTACAAGTACTGTTTATAATGTAGATTCTGCATATTCTAACGTATGCATTTTTTCTAGTATTCAAAGGTGATGCACATAGATGAGTGTCAATTATAATATACATCTGTATCCACACGAATATATAAACACAAATACAACTGCATCTTACCGAACTCCTTCGTCAACGCTTCTGTAGACACCGCCCAGTTCTGCCCCCTCTAGAGCTACCTTGAGGTCGGCTTTGCTTCTCTCTTTTGCGTCTACCCAGGTGTGGAGGACATTGGAGAGGGCCTGGGCGTAGTCCTTGTTGAACCTATCCAGGATCTGCTGTGCCTGGTTGTAATTAACCCCAAGCATGCAGCACAGGTCTGTATATTTTCCCGGCGGTACAAGACGGGTCAACCTCTTGATATGCGCGGGTGTGACGTTTTCGGCATCTGCGAAATGAGTTAAATTCAATTGTGAGTCCTTCGGCATTGTTTTTCGTTTATAATCTAGCACAATGTCATCGTTCTAGCCTAGTGCCTAATGAAAGAGCAAATGATTAACCTCTTTCAGAAAGCAGGAGTGAATGATATTACCCTTATTTGCCAGGAACAAGTCAACGGAGCACGTACTTCAAATTAAAATGAAATCTTGCAAAATTCTTTGAGTTTTATCGTGGTTCTGCAGTGACGTCACGAACTGTTGTAGTCTTCTCATCCAGCAAAGGCGGCACCAAAACTTTAAAAAGTCACAACTTTTCAATGGGATTGTCTGAATTTCCTGAAATTTCATTAAGTTGTAATAATATTGCTGCATTCAATCAATCCACGTGTATGTTGGGAGACACTTCCCTGTTCAATAACCAATTACACATTTTGGAAACAATGCAAGTTGTTATGATCTGTGGGGGGGGGGGGGGCGGATGCATTCCAATGTGTTCTGTTTATCAAGTCAGTAATGTACCAGTGATTGGCAGGTGATGTCATCGACAAAATTTTGGCTTGGGAAACCATATTTTGTGTGCGTATCCAAGTAATCGAAGGTAACAGAGAGAGCATTCGATTTATCATAAAATATAAAGCAGACAGTTTGTATATTCCTTTTGCCACATAAATGATGATATAAGGGTATCACAGATCAACGAAAGTCAACAATACTATGTATTCGCATTGCAAATTTCCTTTGGTCGTCAATAACCTGACTTAGAGGCACAAAGATTTCAATCCAATGAATACGTACTATTTGCCGGGACATCCATCTGCTCATATTCTGTGGTATTGCAATGCTCAACTGCATCTGTGGACAAAGTGAGAAAAAAAAAGAACAAGGAATAACAAACGCACACACAAAGATACACACACGCACACACACACACACACACACACACACACACACACACACACATGTCACTGCATAGCACCTGGTTTTCTCCTCCACAAGCTTCAAATATTAATGATTATGAATAGCGTTGAAGGTAACATACTGCCTGGCTCTCATCAAAGCTCCTTTTACATACTCCATTTACGAAGCATGTTGAGAGTTCCTCTGTTCGTTATGTCATAGTGGCGACTGTTAGTTTGTAAAAAGTTTTGGATTTCTCCCAGAGAAAAACCTAACTGTTTCCCAAGGTTCTCAATGTCGTCAATACCTGAAATATCTCTGGCAATGTCGTTCAGAAGGGAATGCACATCACCTGATTGTCCCGCGGCCATCCTGCAATAAATCATTCAAAGGTTCTCGCAATCTAAAATGTATGTTGATATCTGCTGATCCTTTTTGGTCTTTACATCACCAAATTAATAAACATTTCATGAAATATGCATTGCTTAGTTTAATACTTTTTTCTTAATCTTTTCTTCACCCTGTTAAGCCCAACCTCTAAAAAAGGGGGGAATGGCTCCATCATCTTTATTCATATTTCAACTGTGACATCATCATCCTGTAACGCTTAGATAAGCTGAGATATAGACACAGTAATTTTATCTTATACCATTCATTGATACCTCAAGGGTCTGTATAAGAAAATAACCTGTGATGATACTTTGAGTAATTCAAGTGCAGGTATCGTAATAGCTATGAATGGCAAGGCACATAACTTTGTCTATTGTTCACCTGCTCTATGGGAAGAGAATGATGTCTCAACTGAAACTTGAATTAAGATGACCTGGATGATTTGTTTGAGATGTAGGGCTAATTGGCCGGGTGCACATAAAGTCTGGAGAAAAAAAAATAAAGATGTTTTGATGCATATTTTCAAGCACGATTTAGTGAATTGGATACATGTGTGTACAAACCCGGAGGTATAAGGTCAAAATACATTTTGATTGCAATAACCCTTTAATGTATACGTTGACTTCTGTAAGTATTTCCATTGGTCAATAATTGTTTGTTTGTTTTTGGTTTTTTTCACCGTGATTCGGTTTCTTCATTCCCAGACCTTACCCCGTAGTTGACCCCTGCATGCAGGTTACAGTCGTTATAGCAAACACATACCTTGCGAGTCAAAACGTACGGAAAAACGCTGTATGCAGTGTATTATCGTACTCTGTGCGTCAGTGTTAAAACATAATAAGAATGAGTTTATTCGATTCAAATTTTCGCCTTCTACAGGAGTCTTGAATATATTCTGTACGAGAATATTGTAATATAAACAGCAACAAATCAATGAACCATCTTCGTGAAGTGTATAACATTGATATTATTCAATGTTATCGATAGTGTTTATTGTTTTTCTTTAGTTTTCAGCAACAAAGAACCAAATTTCTAAAAAGGTTTTTAAAACGTCAAACTGTCTTCTAGTTACGTGACTCCCATTATGTACACAAGTCAAACCAAAGATTTTTTTAATTCCATTTTATTCTATTTTAATTATGCATTTTAAAGTTAGTGGACATCATACGAATAATCAATTATAAACAATGTATTACTCATATTCAAACAATGTATTAGGCATGAGTATGAAATAAAAGAAAATATTATTCCAAATCATACCAAGTTGTTCATTCCCCTGGCAATGAGCACTGCCTATTTCTATAGAGGTAACAAAATGATCTACCACACCTAAAAACAGTTATATTAATCATCAATAAGCATAAGCCTAACGGAATACTCGACTGTTTTAGATGATTTTGCTTATCTTTATTTTATTTAAATTGCATTTTCATAAAAACGCGGCAGCGCTCAACGAATGATCAGTGATAGAAAAATCCCTTAATAGCATTCTAAGTACAAGAAAAAATGTGCTTATATAAAAAGACATGAAACTGGTCCATACAGATGTGAGTCCATCAACAATAGAGTGTTCAAATGAAGGGTTTGTTTGCAAAAACCGATAAGTCCATTTTTGAAGATTTTGAAGTACGATCTCTGTCATAAAGTACAAAATAATAACTTTTAAATGATATATTGGTCACTACATATAAAGGTATATTTTTTAAAGCTATGGTCAAAAGAAGCAAAAATTTTTATATTATTCTCTTTATTTTTGTTGACCTTTAATCGCAAATATCTCCATTTGCCAAATATGGACATATTGGTTTTTGCAAACAAACTCTTCAAATATTTAATACAGCACAGAATGAACTTTGACATACATATTCTAAATCTATACATGTGTAAACAATGCTTGTATCCACTGTATCTATACATCCATATCATATAAGCATGTGTATAAACATGCCTGCATGTATAGGCCTACTTAGAACATAAGTATTTGTACCATGTACTGACATAAAAAGTTGTGTGTCTGTCCTCCAACTATTTGAATGCCAACTTGCCGAAAGAGGTAGATGAAGCACAGCCAGATACAGTATTTCGTTCGCCAGCTAAAGTAGCAGTGACGTGCACGCTGAAAGTGAAAGTGGTGTGTCCTTGCTGTATACTTAATCTGTTTGACACTCTGCATCAAACTGAAATCTTTGGCTTCGATGTTTGAACATAAGCCTTTAGGCCTAACCAAACTACCATATTTTACTTTTAGTCTTTTCTGCCATTTTCTCCATATCTCTGTGGTCATTCTCAAATTTAGGGGTATTATGTACGCCATTGTTTGTGGTCAAAGCCCTGAGCAAATCTATCGTTACATAACTAGATATTACTACGGGACTGAGCATGCGATCAAAGATACCACTGCAAGAATTTACCAATCACTATGGGTTGCCAGATCCAAGTGATTATACTACATGTAGCACTAGTAGTTTAGGCCTATATACAGTCTCTACCAAACGTCTCCATGGGACATCAGTAACTGTTGATGTTCTTGTTATCTGATACTCGTTTCTCTGAGCTATTTACCCCGTGTGGGAGTATCAAAAAAAAAAAACCGCTGATCTATTTGTTTGGGGTAGCTGGATGATTTCCTGAATATACGTCTCAATCCCCTATATGTCCTACAATATAGTCTATTCAAATAACATAAAGAAAGGAAAATTCGCGGAGCCATTCACTGTGATATTATGACGATAATAGCATTGAAACGGAACAAATGTGTACAACACTGCGAGCACTTGGGTCGACATAATCATGATGAACAATGACTGTGAATAAATGCACCACGTACTTATATGGGCTGACTGCACATCACAATCTAAATAGCACACGAATGAGGGTTCAAAATGGCACAGTCATAAGTGTATTTTAGCTGAAACTGATTTGGAAATCAGTGCAGAGTACAAGGTATAAATGTCGATGGACATTACTTACATTAAACACAGAACGAAGACCGCAGTATTACAGGAGAAGAGCCGGTCCTATACTAATCTAATGGCACGTCTGACAAAAATGGCGGATCTATCCGACAACTGCCGACGGGGAATCCCCAGTTACTACCATACAACCGGTCCATACTGTAGGAACCTACGTATTCTATGAGCGGATATCATTATAGTGGATGGAGTGAAAACAAGCCTACATGGATAAGATCCGCATAGTTTTGAGACCATAATTTTCATATAATCATTCAGTAATTGGCTTTGGTCCATCTGAACATTTCTGGTAGCCACGATAAATGTTATTGACAAATGATCAGATGGAAAGTTTAACAATGGTGAATAAAGGATTCTGAACAATTATCAACTTGTGCGTCGTACTGAGTCGTCTGAATTCGTGTATGGTACCTACTGCATAAGTATTATGCATGCACACGCATTCACGCTCAAGCTAACGTCATTGATACCGTACAGGTGAGTAGATATTGTTTTCACTCCGGCTTTAACGGACGTGTACCCGACCATGAGAATACGGGATACACAGAAAAATAAGATAGATTAGACTTTGCCTAGTCATGATTTGTAACAAAAGATACTTACATACTCTGTGTGTGTGTGGGGGGGGGGGGGGAGGAGGTTGTATAGAAGATTAGCTCAAAAATATGTTCAGAACTATTTAGGTGTAGTTTATAGGGGTGAGATCATCTCATTTGGAGGCTGGACAAAGGACTGTATTTCTTTGGTCTACAGTGGTAAATTCGTGCATGTAGTTTTCTTTAAAGGAAACCCGAACCCAAAGGGAAATGTGGATTGAGCGAAAGTAATAACATTAGTAGAACATAATATCAGTGAAAGTTTTAAGAAAATCGGACAATTGGTGCATTTTAAAGAGGAAATTCCTCAAAAATCAATTTTCTAGCATAATGAAAGAGCACTTGACTAACAGCTTTCAGAAAGCAGGGGGAATGGTTGCTACCCTTAACATTATGTCGACATCAAGTTAATGGCATGTTTTATTTTCATGAAAAACATGATTGTTTTTCATTCATGATTTTTGTTAAATTCCCTTTATATTTTTTTTATAATTATTGTTGTCTACACATACGTCATAATCTCCAATAATTTTTGTTTCATTTAGCTCACGTCAGCTTCAGGCTATGCTATTGATATTTATGTATCATCCTCTTTGTTGTGAATTTCCATGGGGTTTCATTCAACGTCTAAAGACAACAAGGGGCCACAAAACTTTCCAGAATTGCCTGAATACAGTCACATCTTTTCCAGTCACATCCTTTCAAATTTCAGACGATGATATCATATTGTTAACAATATCTGCTCAAAAAATGTAGTCCCATGAACAACTTGGCAAAACAATACAAGATAACAAAATGACCTCAACAAATGATTTGTTAGATTCAACGAAATGCAGAATACCATGATTGCAGTGTGAACCAACACAACTTTAACAATAATGACACAACAAATGATGGTGCCCTTCACTCTTAGAAAAAATGTGCTGATTAGAACCTCTTCTTGTCCCGTATTTAAGATTCTTTATAGACCCTTTTTGTATAGGGTTCTATAAAGAACCCTATACAAAAACGGTCATTTTTCTGTTTATCCATGTATCTCTTGAGTGTCATTCGATATACACCAAATGCTCGAGCGGCAGCTCGAACACTGTTCAACTTTTCAACTACTTTTGCTCCTCGCTGGAGCAATGCTGGATCACTCGCACGGCCTGATGTCCTTTTGTATATTTGTGGCATTGTCGGAAAGAAAAGTAAAAATTTGTATAAATAAGATAATGGTAAAAGGAGAGTTGAGCCATGGATCATGTCTCCTCATGACGAGTGGCTCAACTCTCCAAAGGTCGGCCATTTTTGCATGTGACTTAAATACCACTAGAGCAGTTGCATCATATTTAACCATATACATCAGAAATAATCAACGATGCAGAGGCTACGCGTTGCCCATATTGCGACCAGAGTAACTGCTAGTATATGAATAATAAGAAGGGTCTTACCTCTAACTCTCAAATCCGCTTTTCAGCGCGATATTTGGTTTTCCTTTCACAAAATCTCCCATGAGGTACCATGGATCTTGTTGACTTAACTGGAAAGAAAGTTATATAATACACTACCAGCAGAGGGAGTTTTAACTTTTTATCTAAAGTGCAAGTGTGAGACTTAGGGGGTGGATCAACTCTCCTTGTGGCTCAAGTCTCCTGGGTCTCCCCTACATGAGGTAAGGCCCATGCCTCATTCAAAGCAGACCCTTGCGTAGACTCCGCCCAGTTCTGCCCCCTCTAGAGCTACCTTTAGCTCGGCTTTGCTTCTCACTTTTGCGTCTACCCAGCTGTGGAGGACATCGGAGAGGGCCTGGGCGTAGTCATTGCTAAACTTCGCTAGTTTCTGCTGTGCCTGGCCATATTCAACTCCAAGCATGGAGCACAGGTCTGTATATTTTCCAGGTGGTACAAGACGAGCCAATCTCTTGATATGCAGGGGTGTGACGTTGTCGGCATCTGCGAAACAAAGTTGCCAAATTAATTTCACTGATTTTTCGATGTCTTTCTCGCAAATTGTGTTAAAGCTTCTATATAGAGCTCTTATCTCATACATGTTGAATGATATTTGATTGCGTTGCGTGTATGTCTATGATGACGGAGATGGAATGAATGACAGAAATATAGTTTACTTAACAGATTCAATTCAAATTATCAAAGAGTGTAAACACATACACGAAATTAATGCACTAAAATGCGATTTAGAAACAAATCTTGTGCCAGATTTCGTTTTTGTGCAACATGTTAACCAATGACCTACGTACTTGTGCATTATAAGATGAGAAGTATTATTTGATACTGTCAAGTAATCTGTACAGAACACTAGAACTCAATTTGCGTTTCTCTCAAAGAAATCTTGTAATGAAGGTTTTCGTCATTTTGGTTCAGTATTGAAATTCGCAGGACAACTTCAACGATTCTAGAATTTGCGCTGTCAAGAGAAGCATTGTGGAAGACGATATAATTAAATTTCGGACAAAGACAAAGAATCAGAAGCCGATGAATTAAACTCAGTCATGGTTGTTGATATTTACAGAATTATTACTTACTATTTCTCGGGACAACATTTTGCGAATGACCTGGGGCCTCGACTCCTGCAACTGTAGAAGCTGTAAAACAAAAAGGAATAATCTTGATAACATTTACGTTTGATACACACGTGCACGCACAATATATATATATATATATATATATATATATATATATGAAGACTTTGTTCGCAAAAACCGATAAGTTCATATTTGCCAAATGGAGATATTTGCGATTAAAGGTCAAGAAAAATAAAGAGAATAATAAGACAATTTTTGCTTATTTTGACCATAACATCAAAATCTAAATGTTACAAAACATTATTTTAACTCAATAAACATATGGATTTTGACAGCTGAAGATGCACACAAAAAAAAACAACGATCCTAATGTTTGATTCTCAAATCTTGAATAGACATTGAAAAAAAGATATAACAGTGTCAAAATTTTTGCAAGAACTTCTCCCACATATAACCGTGTTGGCATGTATATAATAGTAAGGTACAGGCTGGATAAATTTCTGGTATGATATTAAACGCAATTTTTAATGCTCCATAAATTCAACCCCCTGTCATAATTCAAAAAGATAAGCATTGAGTATCTCTGCAAACGTGTCTGGGCAGACCGGTGTCTGCATGCGCCATTTTGCCATTGCGCAATGCGGCGTGCTGCAGCTGAAAATTTGTATCTCGAATTTATAGCATGGGCGATCAAATCGTGGAGGAAAATTTAAAGTTTGGGCAAATGACTTGCAATCTACGAGCCTCGAATTTCCTCATAAAAATGTTCATGAAAGTTTAAGGATTCTTGTGCGATAAAAATGTTTACTGTTATGGCGGTAATTATTTGTAAAATTGTCCATCATTTCTCAGTAGTTTAAAAATCTTGGTATGCTAACCCTGCAGTAACATGTTATAAATCTGTGTTTGGCATTAAACACATTTTGATGAAAATAGTTAATTGTTTTGAATTTCCCATTCGTTTTGTACATAGTGCATATTTTTTCCGTTCCGTCACGCAACTGGACGTATCTTAAGACCTTTTGGGGAAATCGTTTGATAAATAGAAACTCTCAGAGAGATATGATTTCTTTTTTTTTTAGTCAAGTAGGGAACAGTAGCAAACAAACAACGCATGACATGTAAGACTGGCTCATCAACTTGGATATGATTCTCCTTACTTTCAAAAACCCTGGATTTTTTTTTTCATTCAGTGCTGTCGTAAAAACAAGATTTGTTGCTGCCATAGAAACAAGACAAATGTCTGCCTTGTAGTTTCATACACTTCCATGTATTAAAGCTTGACACATAATTATGTAAGGATATATTGCTGCTATGATGTTAAAATTTCTTTTGTCAGCCGACATCACAAAACATAACACAACGCAACAAAACACAACACAAAAAGATTATGTGAAGAGTTTGTTTGCAAAAACCGATCCGAAGTCCATATTTGCCAAATGGAGATATTTGCGATTAAAGGTCAAGAAAAAAATAAAGAGAATAATAAGAAAATTTTTGCTTCTTTTGACCATAACTTCAAAAATGTACCTTGATGTGAAGTGACCAATATATCATTTAAAAGGTATTATTTTGTACTTTATGACAGAGACCGTACTTCAAAATCTTCAAAAATGGACTTATCAGTTTTTGCAAACAAACTCTTCATATCAAATTCCGTCCTCTCACGGTCCCTTGATTTTTGGATAAGACCCGTAATTATACAGCTGTATCTTTCCATTTCATCATGGTTCATCACAAGCGTAGGGTGGATGCTTGTTCCATTTTCCGAAACAGAGACAATGGTTAATCAGTTCATATTTTGAACATCTTAATATCTATCTATTCATTCGTTATGTTTTAGTCATTTCATACTGCAGGGTTGGCCTGTTCAGGTTTGTAAAACTGTTATCCATTTTAGGCGACCTGCAGTTACAACAAACGATACATGATACACTGTACTACAAAATACCATTATAGGTAACATTTTACACTACAAACATCCAGAGTGGATTGATGATAAAAATACGTAAACGAAAATACATAGATATACAAGTATAGAGCACAGTTACAAATCAGTTAAAACACTTTATGAGTCTTTGCAGCGTTTTTCTTTTTTACCAATCCATAAATTCAGTAGCTTAGCGCAGTAAAGCTAAACATACCCGATGGTAGAAATGTCTCATCAATCCGGACTAGCCTCGCTCTCATCAAAGCTTCTCTCAGCTCCGATCGAAGTGACGACGGGCTTACCCTCTGGCTCCACTCACAAAGCATGTTGAAAGTTCCTTCACTTGTAATTTTCATGTAACGGCTGTTAGTTCGTATATAGTTCTGGATTTCCCCCGTAGAGAAACCCAACTCTAGCCCAAGGGACTCAATGGCTTCGTTGTCTGGGATATCATGGGCAATCTCTCTCAGAATGGAGTGCACATCACCTAACTGTTCGGCAGCCATCCTGTAACGAATATTTAAGGAATCTAATAACACTTTTTTCCGTTTGCTATGCAAGTAGATTGGGACTTATAGCCTTTATTCAATTTCTGATTTTTTTTCTTCTTTCTGACCTAACAATCTGAAGCTTTCAATGCAGTACAAAATGTACCCGGTACAAATTGATATGTCTTTACGTCATCTAGATGTCATTCATTTATTTTGAAGTGTTTCTTTCCTTGTGGTTATCAAATGAAATATATATATATATATATATATATATATACATCCATTAATTTACTAATTGATTAATTTATTTATCTATCTATTAATATATATGCATTTATATATACATGTATGTATATAAATTCATTTACTTATTAATTCATCCATTTATTTATCTATTAAAATATTCAGTTATTTATCTATTTATACATATATGTGTATGTATATATATATATATGCGTGTGTGAGTACAGAGAGAGAGAGAAAGAGAGAGAGAGAGAGAGAAGAGATCGAGCTTAACCCTATAAAGCTCAAGGGTGCAGCGCATTGTGCCCCGACCATATTTCCATTTGCCACCTTTACGTCCTTTACCCAATTTCAACCAAATTTGATGACTTTCCCTCAAAATTTTATTGCAAATATTTTGATATATAATCTACCTATGTTTGATGTTGCTAGTTGATTTTGAGTGTTTTTCTGTTCCAATTCCAGTTAGCAATGATACTGAATGAAATGAGGTGCTCTCGGATGAAGTTTGGTGAAGAACCAAAATATTACGTAATTTTTGTTGTGGATGACCCTAAATTGGCCTTCTCTTTATTTCCTTTTTTTTCCATGTGACATAGGTATCAAACAATACATAAAATAAGACAATTGAAAAACAGTCGATTTTTCCAGATTTCTCGTTTGTTTTGTGGGTTTTTTTTTAACCTTTCATTCAAGTTTTGTCTCATGCAGTGTCATTTGTTTATCACATTATCAATCTGCAAACTGAACGTTCTTAAATCACAGGAATATGTCATTTGGTATCTTTACATTCAACTATCCCAAATGATAAAATCATTATCCGTATCAGGGCAATATTACCCCAATAGGGTTAGGTTTATGGTTAGGAGTTTGAGTTAGGGTTAGGGATAGATTCAGTATTAGGATTAAGATTAGGGCCAGGGGAAGGGTACGGGGTGATTGCTCAGGGGGTGATTGCCCTAGACCACATAAGACTAATATATTTCTTTATATTGTCATAATTAGCACCCCCATGTGGTTACGTTCAAAATTGTCAACTATAAAGAATAGTGAAATTTTGAATTTCTCTTAGAGCTGATAAGTTAAAGATGCATAGTTGATGGGTGATTTTGATATTGATTTTTGAATAAAGAGAATATTTCTAAGAAAAAAAATGTTTAGCAAGCATTTCTTTTTGTAATACACAATTGACAAGCCTTCGACAATTACGTTCAACTGATCAATAATATATAACATCATTGTACATTCATTAGATCAAAATATACAATTAGTCATGATGACACGAGCACGTCTCTTATCAAACAGATACTTAATAGCATAATGACACCTGTAGTATCTAATATTTTAACTCTGTCGCTCTCAACTGACATATTTCCGAAAGCATGTAAGTTGGCAAAAGTTGTTATATATATATATATATATATATATATATATATATATACATATGTATATATATATATATATATTTTTATACGAAATTATATACTGGACCAAGAACAACATGATTTCAGGAAATGTCATTCTACAGATGGGGCACTAATTGCCCAACTGAATAATAAAGCGTCGACTGCCTTAGCTGAACAAAAAACATGTCATCGGTTCATGGACCTATTAAGCATTCCAAGGCATTCGTCACGCTATGACCGCACTATTCTTATACGCAAATTACATTGTTATTAAATTCGTGGCATTCCACATGAACGGTTCAAAGCTTACCTATCAAATAGAAGCAATACGTATACTTTGGCCCGAATTCGCGAAGGTGGTACAATCTTGTCCATGGGTTAAACCATGGACAAAGACCGTAGTTTTTTTTTTCAAGGGGCGCCAAGTGTTGCATGACCTATTTCGTCACGAATTCAGTCATTTCGTCGACGAAATGATTATTTCGTAACGAAATGAACATTACGTTAAAAAAATAATAATTTCGTCGACGAAATGACTGATTTCGTAATGAAACTAGAAATGTCGCTATGGCGACTGATGCCTCCGCCATAATGCATGATTCTCCCAATAGGCGTATAGTACAATGTCTTCACAATGTGTGATCCATGACAGTTTCACATAACTGGCAAAATACTGAAATGACAGGTTTGTCAGAAATGTCTTGAACTGGGTTTGCTATAATTTTCTAAGAGTGCAGGTACACATATTTGGGGAATTGAGAATTTTTACTTGAATTCTGACAGACCTTTTTATAAGTTTATGCATTGATTAATTTCCAAGGTATGAAGAAAGAGTGTAATGACGGTACAAAATAGATTTTTTATTTTTATTTTTTAATTTTTTTAAACTTTCCATTTTTTATTTATTTATTTATTTACTTATTTTTTATTTTTTTTTTTTTGGGGGGGGGGGCATTGAAACCTGGCCTTTGACCCTTAACCTTTGACCTTTGACCTTCTGGCTGGAAATTTCCCAGAGAATCTGCATTAGGTAATGCACGTATTAAGTTTTGAAACTAATAATGCAAGCATTGCATATACTAATATATGAGGGCAATAGTAAAATTTTGAGAGTTGACCTTGGCCTTTGACCCCTGACTATTGACCCATGACCCCTAAATTCCCTAGATAATCCCTGCCAGTCAGTACATGCGTGTGTACCAAGTTCCACAAAGATACATTGAACCATTTGCGAGAAAAGTGATATTGCAACATTTTCACCTAACCTTTGACCTTTTGAACTTTGACCTTATGACATGAAACTCTCTCTGGAGAATCTTTACGCAGTAGTACATGTTCACACCAAGTTTCAAGAAAATACCTTCGGGCATTGCATAGATATGGCGGAAATTGCAACATTTGTAGCATTTGACCTTGACCTTTTGACCTTTGACCTCTTGCCAATGTCACTAAAATCTACTCAACTAATTGTCCCATCATACATCATCCTTGGACCAAGTTTGGTGAAAGCTGCTTCGTCCAGTTTTGAGTTATCACGTAAACAGATAAATTTTAGGATTTGACCTTGATCTTTGACCTTTGACCTCTGTCAGATTTCACTGAAAAACTAATCAAGTAATTGTCCCATCATACATCATCCTCCTACAAAGTTTGGTGAAATTTGCTCCATCCAGTCTTGAGTTATCGCGTAAACGGATACAATTTCATGATTTGACCTTGACCTTTGACCTTTGACCTTCAGCCGATTTCACCCAAAATCTAATCAAATAATTGCCCTATCATACTTCATACTTGGATCAAGTTTGGTAAAATTCCAATAAATATTACTCAAGTTATCGCGTAAACGAAAGCGGACGGACGGACGGACGTACGTACGGACGGACGGACGTACGGACGGACGGACAACCCGAAAACATAATGCCTCCGGCACCACGTCGTGGCGGAAGCATAATAAAAAAAAAAAAAAAACTACGATCTTTGTCCATGGTTTAAACCATGGAAAATATTGTACAACCTTCGTGAATTCGGGCGCATGAATCGTCAACTCTGAAGAATTACAATACAATGTGGCTGGTTAAAAGTTCATTTTGTCACAATTTATTTCTAAATTACCTGTTTTTGATGAGACTTTCGCCTACAACAACTGGATCTCTAGGCTTCTTCAGATCGAACGCTGTGAGAGAGTCTTCCAACTGGCCGACGTAGCTGGCGCACGCCGATCTGAGAGAATGGGATCGTATAGGGCTCACACGGGTAAATAATTCCCCATAGAGACGTGTGTTAAAATTCAAATAAAAAAAAAAACTCTGTAAAATAGCTGGGAGAAATGAGTTGTTTCATCTTCACTAACTTGAATAAGTAAGATATTACCTTTCATCCATCAGATTTCCAGGAAGGGTTGTTCTGCTCTAATTCTGTCCAGGGGTCCGCAAAGCCAGACTACGAGTTCTTGTCACTCAAAAAATCACCTATTTTCGGTACACGTCCCTAATGAAATATAGTCCCCTCAAATTCCATAAGAAAAGCTTTCATCTTCCAACCAAAATGCAGTTTGTAAAGGAATTCATACTTAATATCTACAGCTATTCAGTTTTTTGCCAAACTACATCATTGATTTTTAATTAATTAATTTTTCTTCATTTATTTTAGTATCTTTGGTACGAATTTGTGAAGGGGTCTGGAAAGGTCCATTTTATTTACAGGTTTGAGCCCTATAGTGGAGGTCATATTTCTTATTTGACTTGTAAGCATCATAAATGTGGGTTTTTTTATTATATTTGCCCCTACATCATATGAGAAATTACACATTCAAGGGTTATAAAGCTTCTTAAAGGGACACTTTTAGAAAATCATGCCCTTAATAGTTTTTTGTGTGTTTTTTTTTAAATACATCTTGCAGATTTGATCAGTTCTTTATAAGATGAATACATAGATCCAGGCAGTTATCCGTGATTATGGGGTGCCATCATCACCTTATAGCCTACAAAGTACTAGTACTTGATAAGACTTCGTCTTCAAACAGACTAACTTTATTTTGAGCTGTTTCAGTGGTAGCCAAAACAAAGAAATACATTACAATAACACAGTCATTCAAAGTTGTGTGATACTGATGACTGACTGCTATGTACTAAGATCTAGTGACAAGAACATAATATTAAGAAAAGAAATTGTAGCAAGGCAGAGTTAGGGGGGAGTAGAGGAGAGAGGTAGAGAGAGGGGGTAGGGAGGGGAAGGGGAGGGAGGAAGAGATCTGACACAATACAAGATACACAATACAAGAATAACACAGTTATTCAAAGTTGTGTGATATTGATGACTGCTATGTACTAAGATCTAGTACCACAAGAACATAATATTAAGAAAAGAAATTGTAGCAAGATAGAGTTGGGGGGGGGGGTAGAGGAGAGAGGTAGAGGGGGAGTAGGGAGGAGAAGGGGAGGGAGGAAGAGATCTGACACAAAACAAGATACACAATACAAGAAGTTGTGTGATACTGATGACTGCTCTTTACTAAGATCTAGTACCACAAGAACATAATATTAAGAAAAGAAATTGTAGCAAGATAGAGTTGGGGGGGGGGTAGAGGAGAGAGGTAGAGCGGGGGGGGGGGAGTAGGGAGGAGAAGGGGGAGGGAGGAAGAGAGATCTGACACAATACAAGATCGACATAAACCAGGAGAGCTTGTATGGGATGAATACTTCCCATAGACTTGCATGTATTGCGTGCATTCTCTATAGGGCTCACACGGGTAAATAATTCCCCATAGAGACGTGTGTTAAAATTCAAATTTAAAAAAATTCTGTAAAAAAGCTGGGAGAAATGAGGTGTTTCATCTTCACTAACCTGAATAAGTAAGATATTACCTTTCATCTATCAGATTTCCAGGATGGGTTGTTCTGCTCCAATTCTGTCCAGGGGTCCGCAAAGCCAGACTACGAGTTCTTGTCACTCAAAAAATCACCTATTTTCGGTACACGTGCCTAATGAAATATAGTCCCCTCAAATTCCATAAGAAAAGCTTTCATCTTCCAACCAAAATGCAGTTTGTAGAGAAATTCATACTCAATATCTACAGCTATTCAGTTTTTTGCCAAACTACATCATTGATTTTTAATTAATTATTTTCTTCATTTATTTTGGTATCTTTGGTACGAATTTGTGAAGGGGTCTGGGACAGTCCATTTTATTTACAGGTGTGAGCCCTATATTGAAGAAAGTGAGTATTGTCTCAGGCCTCGGTTGAAGATGGTTTTACCCTTGTTGTTCTCGAACGTGGTGGGCTTGGCAACCCTGATCCAACGTGAGGTGAGAATACACTATGGCGTCCCACAATGATGCCTGATTGGGGCTGCTACTATTTCTGGTATATATATATATATATATATATATATATATATATATATGTATATATGTATATACGTATATTATATATTTCAAACTCCTCTACGTTACGGCAAAGATATATTCTTTGGCCGATGATACCAATGTTTTCTGTTCCGATTCTGATATTCAGTCGCTCCTAAGAACTGTTAGTACTGAATTACGAAATTATCTACATGATGCAAAAGATTAATACTCATTAAAAAAAATCATTATCATAATATCAAGCGTAAACATGAAACGCAACATTTAAATATTACGGTGCATGGAAAATTCTTGGAACACAAAGAAAGTATCAACTTTCATGGGATACATACAAATGTAAATAAGAAATGGAACACTCGTTTGCAATACATATTTGATAAAGTGTCTCGTCACGTTGTTATATTCCATAAGCCTTGTCCCTAAGAATATCAAATTCATGTCTTTTAACTCCTGATATTATCGTACATCTCAGTTTGCAACATTGTTTGGTCATCTTCAGAAAGTGTCATATTATTAACAATGTATTACTTCTCCAAAAAACAAAAAACAAAAAAATATATATATACATGCATATAATTATGAACCAACTCAGCTTATCCGGACCATTCAGATCCATTATTCGCAGAATTAAAAAGTTTCAAGGTAAATGACATTGATTTTAGGTAAAACTCACTTTTAATATTTTTGCTTCCATAAAGGTCAGTTGCCATCTTCTTCATTTTTCTCTCTCTCTCTACAAACATTCTTATATTACAAGACAATCAGACAAATTTCATTTGCATAATCCTAAAACGGTGATGGCTCTGAAATCTGTTAGACACCCATGCCACCGGACCCGATATTTGGAACTCTGTTCCTTCTGAAATTTGAAGTTTAACGTCCATGTACTTTTCTCAAAAACGAAACAAAAAAAAATGTAAAAACAATGTTGCTCTCTGGATATCACTGATTCAATTATGTCATTGTACGTGTACTACACATTAAACTTCCTTCCTGGGAATATCGCCGCACTTATTCTCTTACGTAACTATATATGTAACCGACCATGACCTGCAACTGTGCATCTGTACCTCGGTGAGGAGTATAATATATGTTTCCTGATGAGATCACATGAGCCAGGTTATCTCACTTTGTATGAATTTTTAGTGAAAGCACACATACCTTTTTTCCCTTTTTTCCCTTTCTTCCATCCTAAAATAAGTATCTCTACGCAAGTCATCCCTCCCTTCTATTTTTTTAAATATCTATTATGTATGAGGGCTGCAAGCAAATCAAGCTAGACTAAAGCTGTAGCCCTACTTTATTATTCATTGTATCGCAGATACGTTTTGTTCTACTTTGTAAAAGCAATGAAGACAAATACACTTTGTTGACAACTAATCTTTATGCATATGTATGACATCAACAATGTACACATGTGTATGCATGTGCATGCACAATTAGAATGCAGGAAGAAATAAATCAAATCAAATCAAATCATATTTTTAATGTTATTTGCATATTAAAAGTGAAATTGCAGAATTTCTTTAATTTCTTTGTCATGTAATTTACTTGTGAACATTCTGACACGATAGTACATAATACAAACACTTAACCATAAACGATAAGAGCCCAAGGAAGTACAAGGCATGTGAGGAAGATTTAAAAACATGGTTATCGAATCCTATCTAATTGTTTATTTCACTGGCAATGATCATTGTATGTTAAAGGGATTGTACAGTTTTGGTTGAGACCTAATTTCAGGTTTCTAACATTTTTGGTGATATAATTAGAAACCTCTTATGAAATGAATTATGAAAGAGCATGTGATTCTATAAGGAATTCAACGTTTATTTGATGAAAATTGGTTTTGAAATGGCTGAGATATCCAACAAAAAGAGCGATTCTAATAAAGTGTGGGACGCACACTTTATTACGATCGCTTTGTTTTACTTTGTTTTTGGATGTTTCAGTCATTCCAAACCCGATTTTCATCAAATAAACTCTGAATTCCTCTTAAAATGGTATGCTCTGTACTATATCATAAGTGTTTTCTTGGTATCTCGCAAAAAGTTAAAAGCCCAATTCTCATCTCCACCAATACTGTAGTATCCCTTTAAAAAAGTGATCCACTTCGTCTACACAGTTCTGAATTATAAATTTACAGGAAATTTTAAAGATTTTAAATCATTTTAAACGATTTTACGTTTTGCTGATTTGTGCATTTTCAAATGTAAGGCTCATACTGCACACAGATGATACTCAATCAAAGACAATTCCATGTTATATACAAAAAAAGTGGTCTGGTTTTTTGTCGAACAACTGATAACGCAAATATCAAAGTATCTATAAGAACAATTTTGAACTATGAACCCAGATGTGTATACAGTAATAACTGACCTTACGTTCTTTGTTGGCAATCTGGTTGGTTTCTGAATATGATTAACAATTGATTAACACTCGGTTGTAGTCTTACAAAGCAGATAAACTTTGCCGTACTATTACTGTTGATGAGTAGCTCAAATGACAAACACACACACACACACACACACACACACATATATATATATATATATATATATATATATATATATATATATACATATATAATATATAAAGGTATACATAACTTATTATCATAAATACTCGATAAACAAAGGTGCATAACTTGGTTTCTACAGCTCAAAATATACCAAGAATATTTTCGCATTCTTCTCTGCCGTTTTTCATCTCTCTGTGGTCAATTTCATATCTATTCACCTGCATGCTCCCATTGTTTGCGTACAAAGTGCACAGCGAATTTATCGGAGTAACCTTTTTTTAGACATCGAACTACGGGGCTGAGCGCTAAAAGTAGCCATTTCAATTACCAGTCGTTCAGTTATAGTTTGGAACTACAGTCTTTACTATTAGTCTCAATGGCTTGTCGCATGCTCTTTTCATCTTTTGTTTTTTTCTCGCCAGTTTCTCCGAAATATATGGCCCGTGGCAGTGTTCATCAAAAGGTTTAACTATTTATTTGGTAATGCTTTGAATACAACTGGATGGCTCCCGGAATGGGTGTTTCAAATCCCTACAGTAGTTTGATGTCGTAGCAAATAGGGAAAGAATATAGCTGATTATATACATAATATATATATATATATATATATATATATATATATATATATATATATACATATATATATATATGTATATATATATATATATATATATATATATATGACAGTGCACCTCAAAACGAACATAAAGTCGCACACACTGATTTTGCGTGAGGACTGAAAATAAGTGAAATGGGTCAACCTGGCTGAACTTTACTTTTTCATATTTTCTGAAAGAGCGGGTCTTCTTTTACATTATGCTAAAATTTGGTATCATAAGACGGGCAGGAAAGTGTGTATTTTGGCAGTTTATCTCGAACATTTTTGGTAGAATAGTGTGATTTAGTATGTCTTTAGAATCCCTTTTTCATTTCTGAAAAACCTTTTACACGCTCTTAACTTTCAACTCTAATAACTTTTGAAAGGATAGAGCTACTGCTTTGATAGTTGGCATTAATTATGGACAGAATGTGTTAATGACGCATGTTTAATTTCAGTTTAATCTGATAATCCCTTCACTCTTACTCTGGTGGTTTACTTCCTGTTTTTTGTCCCATTCATCTCACAGCCAGCATGGTTTGGTAAAGATTAAGTGCTTGAATAGACACTGTACTTCAGAGCCTCTTTTCTCAGTTCACTCTTTCCCTGAGTTTGTGCTTTCTTTCCAATATTTAGATAGGTTAGGAGAGTCCATTTGATTTGAGTTATACATCATTTTAAAGCTTAAAGTCTGCTCTTTCAGAATATGGTCTTGATTAAAAATTCATGTCTAGCGACTTTGCGTTTGTTTTGAGGTGCAGGGTCACATATATATATATATATATATATATATATATATATATATCATATGAAGAGTTCGGTTTCAAAAGGTACTACATCCAAAATTTCAAGTTCTGAGAAAAACGCGATTCTTTAATTATCATATTTAGCAAGCTCGGACTGGAATGATCCCCCTATTATACTGCTAGATGATACAACACTAAACCCACTCTCTAAGAAAATCCAGGTCCATTCATTTATTTTTTATGAATTAAACGTTTTTATATGTTTGTGTATGTAGTACCTTTTTCAACCGAAAGTGGATGTAGTACCTTTTGAAACCGAAATTTTACGAGCCAGATATATATTTAGTGTGATGTTATGACATGTTTCGCGGATTTATTTTTTTCAGCAATGGTGTTGATGGGGATGGGATACGAGGTCAAGGGGGCCTAGGTAATTGACAATGCCCTGCCATATTTAGCATCAAGAATAACAAACCAATGTGCATCGCTAATGCCCCACTTCTCCCTTGCTGACTAATATTTTGAATGAATGACTGTCATTGGTCGTAAGCATGTGGGGGGATCCATTATGCGTGAACGATTATAGATGGGGAGGGGTCACAATATCTCACCAGGTGATTTCTCTCTTCTGTTTTCTCCTTTTGTTTTTCTCTCACGAGCTTTATCTCAAGATTTCTTATCTTTGTTCTCTTTGTGTTAAATTTTTGGCTATTTTTCCGTCTGTGAATTCTCCCTTTACGTGTCTCAAGAATACTGTATTCATTATCTTTTCTTCATTTTTTTTTCAATGTAACTTCTAAGGGAAAAGGTGGATAAGCAGCATCTTAATGTGCTGTATTTTCTCAATGGTGTAATTAAATTCATTACATAAATTTCATTTTTGTATGTTCTTTTTCAGGTAAGATAAATCTGATAATCTAATACATTGTAGCTGATAGAAATCAAGACCGTCGATGAGTATTAAATATGACCACTTATACTTAATGCACATTTGGTATTACCTTTCTGACATTGTATACAAAGTAAAAGGTGTTATTTACAAGAATGAATAAATCTAGTGTTCAAAGCTGTATGTCACTATGTACTTTCAAGCCCTGGGGCCTGGTACTTGACATCATGCACGTATAGAATAGCACAGCATACCCACAGGTAAAGCACTGTTGGCAGGGATGTCAGAATTTCATGCCATTGTATACATCTAACAAAGTAACTTTGCTTTCAGACTAGTTGTCAAACACTTATTAGCTGTTAAGCTATTTATGTAAGAAATAGACAATACCTACAAAGTGTCTGTACTTCATTCTGGGAACAATTTATTGCTCAAACTCAACACCCTATAGCAGTAATGCACGGTACAAATGACTAACAGTAGATGCAGTACGTGGGACTACATGAGAGACGCGTAATTTCTCCAGTTTCTCATTTGCTCTTGTCGACTGCTTTTAATTCACGATCCTCCTCCTGGGATGGTTTGTTTTGTCAATGAGTTCTCCTTCATTTTCCTACATTGCTTGATAGAAATGTGATGAGTTTTTCAAGATATTGGTCAGATTTGCGTGGTGATTTTAACAGAAAGCCAAAAAGCTAGAAGCCAACGTAAGTGTTTACGGATTAAGTCAGTAGACAATGGTAGAGGGTCAAGCCAATGCTGCTCTCTGGTCGGTCAATTTCCCGATGATGTAATTGGAGTGGATATAGTACATTTTATATTCCACATACTAAGAATCTTGCTATAGGATTGGTCAAGAGCTGATCACGTGATAAAGCGTAGTTTTGCCCATCACATCACCTGAGAAGAACTAGGTCACTTGTTAGTACACAGTGCAACGCACTTTCCCTTCAGTGTCGCGCGGTGCGCGCAGCAAATCCATTGTTTTGTCATCAGTCTGTTTTGCTGATCTCTGGCAGTCCATACAGTCTTAACGCGAGGTGAGTACGCGCGAAATCAGAGTGCGTTGCACTGTGGACTATCATTTAACTAGGTCACTTGATAGTACACAGTGCAACGCACTTTCACTTCAGTGCCGCGCGGTGCGCGCAGCAAAATTCATTGTTTTGTCATCTACGCGCACACGTAGCCTAAGCCCTAGGATACCTAAAGACAGCTAAAACGGTTTCAGATGTGAAATAAAATGGGAATTTCTAGGACCCTAGATGTGGAATATAAAGCAAATAATCAACTTTTAGTTTCAGGCAATGAGACAAACTATCACTTCCTCGGCGATCTGAATGTGTACGCTATCTTTCCTCAGCTGCGCTTCGGAAAGATAGCTACATTCAGATCGCCTCGGAAGTGATAGTTTGTCCCATCACCTTCACCAACGTTGATTATTTGCTTATTGCAACCCAACTAAAACGGATGTAGTACCTTTTGCAACCGAACTGATTTTTAAATGTAATTTTTTTTTAACACTTTCTGGTTGGAAATTCAGCTTGTCGTTAGTACAGGTGTAAAGAGGTCCTAAAAATGAGTACATCAAGACCAAAAAGTGGATTTTGATGGAAAATGGATGTAGTACCTTTTGCAACTGAGCTCTTTATATATATATATATATATATATATATATATATATATATATATCAATATATATATATATATGTGGTGATATGCCATATTACATATATATATATATATATATATATATATATATATATATATATATCATTTATACACAAGATGAGTCCATGCATAAGCTACAATTTCCCATGTCAAACTGAATTTGGCCAAAAATTGGACTTGGGTCGTTCTTATATTCATATACTCATATATATATTATATCTATCTATCTGTCTATATATATTTCATAAATGTGTGTATATATAGGCCTATATTTATACATGTATGTATATATATATATATATATATATATATATATATATATATAAAATATACATATCCATATTCATATATGCGCACACACACACATCGCCAGTAAAGTGTAATGAGACGATAGTCATGGAAAGGTACCCTACGTTTACAGAGAGTGCATTTTAATCAACGTGAAGAACGAATGTGGTCATGAAACGCGAATTTACGTTGTACATCAAAATCTAAACTACAACAATTATTAGTCTGACAGTTCAAAATTTCACTGCCATATGTGTCATAACTAGCACTGATTTGCAGTCAGTGCAGGAGCGCAACGTTACAGAGTATATACGAACATAATGTCATATAGGCATAACTTACTTCAAAGAAAGAAGGACGACCGCAACAGGTAGGACTTTCTGTACGGGCAAGACTGACAAAATGGCGAATCTGTCAGGTCGGAAAATCCCCAGTCAGTATAGCAAGCGCGCCGGTGTGGTCAGGTGACAATGTCGGTATACGGCAAAATAAAAAAAGAAAGACAAAAGACGCGGGCCTGGTATATGACGCTTTGACTTGTCCGGCTTGTATGTGGGTGTATACAAACGCGGACTTTGTGCATGCAGGGAGGAGACAGACTCAAGGCCACCCAGATCTTGGCGAGCGTGCAACGCTCGCACGAGGCTGCAAAATCCGCAGAATTTTTTGTCATATCAGAACGACCTGTAACGAGAATAGGGATAATGATCGCAACGTTTCATTGAGCCGCTGATAGCCCTGGCGTTTATTCCTCACAGGGTACTTGTTTGGACTGTATAATCAAAACATGCATGATAGGTCTTACATACAGAATCGGTCTATTTGGACCTATAGTCCATGTGCCAAGACCCGAGAAATGGGTTATTGGTACCACCTGAGGTCGCAAAACCTTTTTGGTGTCATTTTGTTTGTCGGGCATAGATATGCTTATCAAGCTATGATAGCATTTGCAAATAAGTAGCTTAGTCATAATAAATGAATTTTTAACCAATTTGGTCTCGTTTTTATATCCCTATTCTTCTGCATCGAAACTAACCGCAATACAAAGAAGAGCACTGTCTTCTGTATGTCCACAGGTGTTCTTTTGTAAACGCGGTGCGCTTTGTCTTTATTCAAGGCAGCGAAGGGAATATCCAAAGGACTATGATGTCCACAGCTGTCACGCGGTGCGCTTATCTGTATTCAAGACGGCAAAGGGAATATCAAAAGCTTATGATACAGTGGGTATCCCTTTCTCTGAAAACAACAACAAGAACAACAACAACAAAGCAACTCCTCGTGAATTTTGCCGTATTTCTAAAGGTGCATTTATTTTGTGAAAACGCTACGGTGAAAACGTTAATACCACGCCAATGTCGCTTTATTTCCATCCAACAATGAAAGATAATGCAAAGACAATGTACCGGTACACTACAATACATAATAATAAAGAATATTGTAAATGAACATAATGTTTTTTGTTTAAAACTGCTGTATATGTTGAGAGGGCAGTATAAAAAAGTATAGATAATCCTTTTTATTAGGAACTTTAGATATGATAACGGTACATTGTTTTGTTTTGTTTTGTTTTTCTATTTAGCAGTGTTTACCAGAATATTGTTGTTAATCAGGCAAAAAAAAAAGACATGGAAGCAATTGTCACATAATTAGTCCATGGGCCAAGACCCGAAAAATGGGTTGTTGGTACCACCTGAGGTGGCAAGTTCTACAGTTGTGCATTTTGAAATGGCATATATCTAAGGATCATATTTTGCTATGACAGCATTTCCAGAGTAGTAGCTTAGTCATAGCTTTTAGCCATTAACCCGACCAATACCAAATATTTTTTGACGCTCTTTGACCAAAGGCAGGTAGAGTGTGATCTTTGATAATTTCAAGGTTTTTAAACTAATTCCTCTGAAATTTGGCACATATATTCAGCATAATGATGCTCTAAAAAAAATATCACCATCAAAATTTCATCGGTTATACATGTATTAAAACAGAAGCACAGTGAAATGTAACAACTCACCTTGATCTCCGGAACGACTTCCATTCGTACTTCCAGCTTGTGATGGAGTTGCATGGCATCAGATCTCGCTTTCTTCCTTCTCACCCCTTTCTTTTGTCTCTTTAACCTTCATTGTCCTGTCAATGTGTTCTTAATTTCTGCCACAATACTGCGTCTTTACATTATGTGACAATTGTTTCCGTGTCTGTGTGTTTTGTTTGTTTGTTTGTTTGTTTTTTCCCTGATTAACAATATTCTGGTAAACACTGCTAAAAAAAAAACAAAACAGTGTACCGTATATTATACCCTATATTATTTTTATACTACCCTCTCAACTAATACAGCAGTTAAAAAAAAAAAAATCACTCTGTTCATTTACAATATTCTTTAGTATAATCTATTGAAGTGTACCGGTACATTTTTTTTTTTGGCATTATCTTTCATTGTTGGATGGAAATAAAGCGACATTGGCGTGGTATTAGCGTTTTCACCGTAGCGTTTTCACCAGAAAATGATGAATAATTGAAAAATACGGCAAAATCCACGAGGAATTGCTTTTTTTATGTAGATGAAGGGATATACACTGTATCATAAGCTTCGGATATTCCCTTCGCCGTCTTGAATAAAGACTAATCGCACCGGGTTTAAAACAGAACACCTGTGGACTTACAGAAGACAGTGCTCTTCTTTGTATAGCGGTTAGTCTCAATGCAGAAGTACAGGGATATAAAAACGGTACCAATTGGCTAAAAATTCATTTATAATGACTAAGCTCCTCATTTGTGACCATGCGTTACAAAACGAACAAAAAGTCGCACTCACTAGTTTTGTGTGAGAGCTGAAAATAGGTGAAATAGGTCAACCTGCCAATCTTGACTTTTTCATATTTTCTGAAACAGCGAGTCTTCTTCTACATCATACTAAAATTTGGGATCATAAAACGAAAAGGAAAATAGGCTATTGGCAATTTTTCTGGAACACTTTTTAGTGGAATAGTGTGATTAGGTGTTTCTCAAAGAGTCCTCTTTTAATTGCTTAAAAACCCTGTTCATGCTCATCACTTTAAATTCCAATAACTTTAGAAGGGATAAAGCTACTGCTTTGAAAGTTCTTAGCATAGATCATTAACAGTATGTGTTAACAAAGGCACAATTTCATCTTAATCTGTTAATCCCTTCATTGTTCTTGCTCTGGTGGTTATCGTCCTGTTATTTGTTCCATTTATCGCACAGCTAGCGCGGCTTGGTAAAGATTACACGCTTGAATAGACCCTGTTCTTGAGAGCCTCATTTCTCGGTTCACACTTATCCAGGGTGTGTACATTCTTTCCAATATTTAGATAGGTTAGGAGAGTTCATTAATAAATTGAGTTATATACCATTTTAAAGCTTAGAGTCTGCTGTTTCAGAATAAGATCTTAACTAAAAATCCATGTCTGGCAACTTTTTGTTCGTTTTGTGGTGCTGGATCACATTTGGAAATGCTATCATAGCTTGATAAGCATCTTCGCCCAACAAACAAAATAACACCAAAGAAGTTTTGCCACCTTAGGTGGTAGGCCTACCAATATCTGGCATGGCCCATGGACTACTACCGTCGATGCCAGCTCTTAATTATCATTATGATACACAATAAATATATCCGTCAAAATGCAGATAATCTACAATGTTCTCCCCTAACAAAAAAGTCATGTGGTATTCCCTGTGGTACTTGTCGCTACCACACAATGTACCACACGCTTGTAATGTTACCACAGGAACTGTGTGGTACTTTACCACAGGCTTGTAGGGTACTCCCTGTAGTACATGTCAGTACCACACAATGTACCACATAAATAAATGTTACCACATGAACTGTGTGGTACTGTTTTACAGGCTCATGTGGTACTCCCTGTGGTACTGGTCTGTACCACACAATGTACCACACAATGTACCACACAAATATATTTTAACACAGGAACTGTGTGGTACTGTGTCACAGGCTCGTGTGGTACTCTCTGTGGTACTTTCAGTACCACACATATACAACACAAGCATATGTCAGCACAGGCACTGATGTGTGGTACAGGATAGTATCGCAGGACAGTACTACGGGAAAGTACAGCAGGACATTAGCACGGAAACTGTCCTGTGGTATTTAGCGTAATTACCACAGGAAAGTACCATCACAGGACATTGACCCACGAATTGTCCTGTGGTATTTTGGGAAGTACCAAAGGACAGTACCACAGGAATCCCTGTGGTAAATTGAGTCTTATACCTCAGGACTGTACCACATGAATTGTCCTATGGTATTTTGGGACGTACCACAGGGAAGTACCACAGGACAGTACCACAGAACAGTACCACAGGACAAGACCACCGGAATTGTCCTGTGGTATTTTGGGATGTACCACAGGGCAGTACCACAGGAAAGTACCACAGGACAGTACAAGACAGTACCACGCGAATTGTCCTGTAGTTTTTTTGGGACGTACCACAAGACAGTAACACAGGAACTGTCCTGTGGTATTTTGGGACGCATACCACATGACAGTACCACAGGGCAGTACCACACGACTTGTCCTATGGTATTTTGGGACATACCACAGGACAGTACCTCAGGACAGTACCACAAGAATTGTCCTGTGGTATTTTCGGACGTACCACAGGACAGTACCACAGGACAGTACCACAGGAAAGGACCACAGGATAGTACCACAGGACATTACCACACGACTTGTCCTGTGGTATTTTGGGACGTACCACACGGCCGTCAGATGGTAAAACGGTCTAAGTCGAATAATTTGAATTTTTGAGGTAAATTCACTTTCCGGGACATGTGAGGGTGCTCTTTCCAATGGTGCTATGGAGAAAATCTCATCATGTCTTGTTTTAGAGATAATTTTCGCTATCTTGGTACTTTTTTGTATTTTTCCTTCATATTTGATGGTAAAACAGTCTATCTTTGAGTTAGCCCATTGTCGGTAATAATTATCGTTTGGAGGTAAAACGAGCTATCTTTTACATAAACCATATAACCTTCTTAACTGAGATTTTTTAAATCATCGCTGTCAGACGGTAAAATGGTCTATCTTCGAGTTAGACCAGTTTACATAGTGTTTGTGGTCTATCTAGAAGATAGACCATTTTACCATCTTATGATGTATAGCGGGAGTGTATACATGTGCTGTGGTTAAACAGTCTATCTGCACAAAAATCTCATTTATTTTATAATTAAAACCCCAAATAAGGCCAAAAAAAAAAGGTTGTATTGGCGTAACATGAGATTTTCAAATAGGGTCGGTCGGGCGGATTTTTTTTTTTTTTTTTTTTTTTTTGCTACCTGCATTTTACGTGTAAAACTCGTGCTCAGCTAAGTAAACAGTTACAACTGCTGCACCGAATGTGCTGTGTTCATCTATTCTACAAATCATTTATGAGGCCGATATTACTAGAATTATACCCCTTCACAGAATTTAAAGATGTTGAAATCCCTATCCTGAATGTTTTCACTTCATATTTTACTATTTTGACTTAGATAAGATAGATGCAAATTGACCCATATGTACGATCTTTTCATCGCACACGGCGATCTCTATTACAGTCCCACATACACAGATTCGTGTAAGTTCTCCACACAAGAAACCTATGGCAAAACTGTGCACAATACATCGCAGTCTGAATGTTAAGTATACACTGAATAAATCTTGTTAAGAGTACGCGTCCGTGTTGGAAACAGATGACGTACTGATCAAGCGAGGCTTATGCGAGGCGCTAGATCTCTCCCTCGTATATCCGATATCCCCAGAGCCGTTTCCACTTCCGGGTTTGTGCGATCGCGATCGCAATCAACGCGATATTTGATATCGATAGCAAAAAAATAATTAAAAAAAAACATGGGGTCGGCAGAATTTTTAGGGTCGGGCGGGTTACGCCAATACAACATTTTTTTTTTTTTTTTTTTTTTTTTTTGGGGGGGGGCCTAAGCACAAAATTCTTCAGTTATCAGTGTTCAATATGCTTCTTCTTGTCCCATTGCTAAAAATGCATTATACCCATCTCCTAAAAAAGCTCAAACCTCTAAACTTTAAAGTCATTTTTCTAAAAACAGCAATTTTCGAGATAGACCGTTTTACCATCTGACGGCCGCACAGGGTAGTACCACAGGACAGTACCACAGGAAAGTACCACAGGATAGTACCACAGGACAGTACCACACGACTTGTCCTGTGGTATTTTGGGACGTACCTCAGGACAGTACCACAGGGCACTACCACAGGACAGTACCACAGGAAAGTACCACAGGATAGTACCACAGGACAGTACCACACGACTTGTCCTGTGGTATTTTGGGACGTACCACAGGGCAGTACCACAGGACAGTACCACAGGAATTGTCCTGTGGGACGTACCACAGGACAGTAGGCTTACCACAGGAACTCCTGTGGTAATTTTCGACGTATGCCACAGGAGAGTACCACAGGAACTGTCCTGTGGTATTTTTGGACGTACCACAGGACAGTACCACAGGACACTACCACAGGGCATTACCACAGGACATTACCACAGGGCATTACCACAAGACATTACCACAGGAACTGTCCTCTAGTATTTTGGGACAGTACCACAGGACATTACCACAGGAATTGTCCTGTGGGACGTACCACAGGACAGTAGGCTTACCACAGGAATTCCTGTGGTAATTTTCGACGTATGCCACAGGAGAGTACCACAGGAACTGTCAATTCAATTCAATTCAATATGGTTTATTGTGCAAGTATAAAAAAATAAAATAACAATCCAGCAGCTCGAAGGCTGATACGGTTGCTTTACATTAGAATCATTAAAAAAAATGAAATGACATTGATAGGATAAGCATGCGTGAAATATGTAAAAAAAAAGAAAAAAAAAGAAGAAGACATAATACACATCAGACCGGGGCATCAGAAAATGGGATAGGTGAGAGTATTGAACAACAGGTAAAGAGATACAGTATGTACTGTACTTGTATAGCGAATAACAAATATGGCAAGATGGAGACGAGCGGGCAAGGAAGTAAAATGTTGAAATGGGTGAAAAATTTCAATGTACCGAAGCATGAGAACTACAAAATAATAAAGATTGTGATATCGCCACAACATCAAGCGGAAATACATATCAGTTATCATACAAAATGTGTAAATTATTTTCAAAAAAAGGATAGAAAAGGGAAATATATTCAAATAGTGGAAAAAAGGCGACGAAATTTTGATATAAAATTGAAAAGAAAAACCTAAAAATTATTGCCGGTTGACATATCAAAATTTCAATACCATTCAAGACGTAGATGTGTTTCCCATGGTTAATGAACGGGGAAAATAACCGACTGAGGTGGCATAAAATATGACAGATGACATCACAAACGCATACAGAATCATACCATAAAACAACAAAAAGTAAAATAAACCAACAAACACTTCATATTATATCATATCACACATACAAATTTCTTCCCTTGACCACGTTGACTTTAGAAACATCCAACTATTCAAAGCCTATTCAAAACCTCACTATTTAAACATTGTTATTTATGCAACCATCTTTTTAAATTATACATAAAACAACTCAAAATCTAAATAACCCTACACATTAACCTTCCCAAGGTCATCCACAGACGGCGCCACCAACCCCAGCACACAAAAAATGCATATCAAATACATTTAAATCATAATTTCCCTCTGCAATTTCATATTACATATGTATTTCACATATCACTGTCATAGTTTGCTATACATATCAGATAAAACAACTCGAACTCCAGATGATCTCGGACTTTCCCTATGGGGGCGCTATTCATTACAAATCACCATTGCCGTATACGGCACTGCAAATCACACAAAAATTAAAAAGAAGATGCATTAGAGCCATGATATCTGACAAACACCACAGGCAAAACTCCCATAACAATTCAAATTGATACATTACAGAAATATTTTTTAAATCATTTCTTCATATAATTATATCAATCATCTAATACCTGTGTTTTGTTTTTGTTTTGGATGAGAAAAAAGAAGAAGCAACGAAAAAAAACCCGAGTCATTCACAAACAAACCTACTTCACACTGTCCAGCAGCAAAATTATTACAGCCAAAAAGCCCAGTTTCATCTAAAACCATTATACGTGAACTGAAACCGGGGGAGGGAAAGAAAACATCTCGGTCATTCTATTAAGAAAAAAAAACCCACAGAAAAAGGGCATCTCGGTCATTCCATATATCAAAAACGAATAAGGGCCAAGCGAGTATTAACACCAGTGAGCAACAGCATAGTGAATTAAAACTTGTAGCACAGTATACCTGAAGCACGCTTCGTGTATTGCTTATAATTAGCACTTCATGACCAACATACTCAGTACACTTTTTATACACATTGCTTGGGGTATCATGAATATACAGTTATCAGTAATCAAGCATAAACATCAAAACCGAGCAGACAGCGATCACGTAATATAACAAATCAGAGTAAACATCACTAGCTTCTGTTGTAATTGCCAGAAGTATGAGAAATGGAATTGTATTGATATCCAACAGTATGAGACTCATTCAAATTCACGTAACATTACAGATTGGAGTTAAGTAATGCAGCAAGATGAGGTATAGATGACTGTTTATACCTCTGAGTTCTACAGAAAGGTAAGTTCAAGTGTTCAGCGTTTCTCAGAGGCAAGTTGTAGCGAGAGACAGATCTACGAGTGGGTGGGAGCATGTTGCGGTGCCGCTCAGACTTAAGAAGGGCAGCGCCGAAGCGACATATTAATTCCTGCCTCCTGTCCTTCAAGGTAGGAATGTCAAAGTGATTCAACTGTTGGCTGTAGGAAGTGGTGTTTGGGTACGTAATACACCGGAGGGAGCGTTTTTGTACCCTCTCGATAGCTTCGCTCTGGGCTGCAGTTATGCTAGATCCCCACACAGGCACCCCGAATTCTAGCAATGGCCTTATGTACATTTTGTAGATGAGGACGAGGTCGGAGACACAGACACCATTCCTTCGCAAGGTGCAGAGTATGTACAGGCGTCTAGAAGCACGCGAGACCATTTGGCTGACCTGGTCATCCCACTTGAGATCGGAACGGATGGTGATACCCAGCAGGGTCAGTGATGACACTTTCTCCAAGGAGACATTTCCGATGATTATGTTAAGCGGGTGCGGGGCACTCCTGAGGAAGGAGACCTGTAGGACTTTACATTTCTCCGGTTTGGGTGTGACGTCATTGGCTTGACACCACTCGCTGAGCGAATCCACATGTGTCTGCAAGGAGCTCTGTTGTGACTTGTGGAGTACTTCGACCAAACTGAGATCGTCCACATACTTCCAACGCAGGTCAGTAGTAAGGGCAGCATCATTTACAAGAACAAGGAATAGGATCGGGCCGAGCTTTGTTCCCTGTGGTACTCCACATGTTATGTCGAGGGGTCCGGAACTCTGCCCTAGGTAGCGTACGGTTTGAGTTCTACCGGTCAAGAAACTGCATACAGTGGGTATGATGGAGACATTGGCGCCTAAATGGATGAGTTTTTCGATGACCTTCGTATGGTTGACGAGGTCAAAGGCCTTCTTGAAATCCACGGTACAAATGTTGGCATAATAACCCTGTTTGTCGAGATTTCGATGAATTGTGTCAAGCATGTGAACGAGGTAATGGTTGATGGAGCTTCCTCTCATATTCCCGTATTGTGAGGGATCGATGTTTGGTTTGAGGTCAGTTGTCAACCACTCCGCAATGAAGCTTTCAAACACCCTTGCCAGAACAGACGTGACAGATATCGGGCGGAGTTGATCATACCGTTATGTAGTTGCTTTGGGAGTTTTCGGCACAGCACACACAGAGGCATTCTTCCATCTCCTAGGAAAGTGTCCCTTATCCAAGCACACATTGAATATTGTCGTAAGTGGACCAGATATCTCCAGGGCAAACTCTTTCAGGAGACGCGTAGGTACATCTCTGAGATGTGATGCCTTCGATGCATGAAGATGTTTCAGGCGTTTGTACACGTCATACTGCTTGATCTTAGGAGGAGGAGTTGGTGCTGGGAGGTACGACGTGAGAGCCTGAGGGTCTAACTGGGGCAACTGCGTGCAGACGTCTGTGAAGTAGGTGTTCAAATCGTCCGCCATTTCACGAGGTGTCATGTCATTTGCCAGTCGGAGTGATTGGGGCTTATCTCCTATTAGATCCTTAATCTGTCGATGCCATTTACCCGGTTCAGTTGTCTTTAAATGTTCGACTTTACTTTGATAGTGCTTTTTCTTGGTTTGTCGGATGGTGCGCTGGACTTTGTTTCGTAACTGGTGAAACAGAGTAGTGTTGCCACAGTCATGTGCGGAGTTTCGATCTGCTATCATCCGACGGATCGAGTCATTAAACCAAGGTTTATCGGCAGATTTCACCTTGACATTGATTTCCACAAAGCATCGCTTATACTCTTGTAATAGTGTACCATGCAGATACTCTAACATGTCGTCAGGGTCAGGAATATGTTGTAGTTCATGCCACTGAAACTGAGTGATCCAACGACCAAATTCCCTCACGGAAGAATCGCGAAATGGTCTCAACGAGCGTGTCTTCGCCCTTTCCGGTTTGATCATGTTGATTGCTCGAACTTTCACAACACGATGGTCACTCGTTGCAATCGGAGAATGAGTACTGGGTTCCACGTATCGTTCTGCGACATTGGTCAACACTTTGTCTAAAACTGCGTTGTCGCGAGTAGGAACATGCACTGTTTGACAGAGCCGAGTATTTAGTTCGATAACATCAGTTTTCAGGTCATTGAAATCACCGGGGACAAAAATTGCTGCATCGTCTACAGAATTGATAATGTCGACAGTTTGGATGATGTGCTCAGTGATTGCCTGATGGTGAGGAGTCCGAGGTGGTGCATAGACAACACACACATACATTGGCTTAGGCAGATGAACAATGCCCGACGATGTAACTCTGATCCATAATATCTCAAGATGCTGGGGAACAAGTTCAGTGAACACAAGGTGGTATTTTTGGACGTACCACAGGACAGTACCACAGGACACTACCACAAGGCATTACCACAGGACATTACCACAGGGCATTACCACAGGACATTACCACAGGAACTGTCCTCTAATATTTTGGGACAGTACCACAGGACATTACCACAGGAATTGTCCTGTGGGACGTACCACAGGACAGTAGGCTTACCACAGGAACTCCTGTGGTAATTTTCGACGTATGCCACAGGAGAGTACCACAGGAACTGTCCTGTGGTATTTTTGGACGTACCACAGGACAGTACCACAGGACACTACCACAAGGCATTACCACAGGACATTACCACAGGGCATTACGACAGGACATTACCACAGGAACTGTCCTCTAGTATTTTGGGACAGTACCACAGGACATTACCACAGGAACTAATCTTGTGATATTCCTGTGATATGTGTCCCAAAATCCCACAGGAAGATCATAATTATGGTACTGTTTCACACACAAGTACCACCTACACAGCAAATTGAAGCCTTAATGCGTAATATCACACAGTCGTTCCCCATAGCAATACCTCAAAACAATACCACACATATAGACAATAGGAATTACCACAGAAAAATACCACAGGATATTCTTTTTTTTTCTTTTCTTAGCATTACCAGGGGACTATCACATCAGGAGAATATCAAACAGCAGTACCACACAGGAAAATTGTAAGGCAGAACCAACTGAAATAACAAAAAATATAAATATAAAAGGACATAAAACATTCCTCAATTAATTGATAGATGAGTTATGCTGTGAATTATAGCATTTACCATTACTTAACCTGTCCTATACTCCTATAGTATTACCTATTGAGTGAAAGTGCTGATGTAAAGCATGAGAAATTTCATAAGGACTTCTGTGGTACTCCTGTGGTACTCCTGTGGTACTCCTGTGGTACAAATTTTTTACATAGCTCATGAATATTCATAAAAGCACTCTAGATTTTAGAAAATACATAAATGACTTAAAAAGTCAAAGTATTAATGATGGGACTTACTTCGAACTTTATCAAATATTGTCTAATTATGTTATGTTACTCCCAATATCATAGAAATTGTTATGAAAGTGTAATTTCATATCTTGACAATAAAGAATAATCTAGTTTATAGTAACCATGCCTCAATGCTTTACGGATAGACGGCAATATATATATGTACTGATACGGTCGATGACTACCTAGAAATAGGATATGACTATATAGATCTATTATAGGACTAGAATGGCACTTGGCCATTATTATAGACTCGTTTGAGCTAGGTTATATGTTAGGAGTAGGACAGGTTATTAAGTAGGGCCATGTTTGTCCTGAAATCCATCACTCACCTATCAGGAATATTTCTTGATATGTGGCTAAAATTCTCCAATATTTTTTTTTTTTTCGATCTATCCTGTGTGGTACTCTCCTGTGGTACCATGGTAATGCTGTGTGATACTGCCCTGTGGTAATGCTGTGTATACTGCCATGTGGTACTGCCCTGTGGTACGTCAAAAAATACCACAGGAATCAGAATTCCTGTGGTACCGATCCTGTGGTACTTTCCTGTGGTACTGCCCTGTGGTACGTCCCAAAATACCACAGGATTTCCTGTGGTACTGCCCTGTGGTACGTCCCAAAATACCACAGGAATTCCTGTGGTACTGTCCTGTGGTATTGTTCTGTGGTACCGATCCTGTGGTACTTTCCTGTGGTACTGCCCTGTGGTACGTCCCAAAATACCACAGGAATTTCTGTGGTACTGTTCTGTGGTACGTCCAAAAATACCACAGGACAATTCCTGTGGTACTGTCCTGTGGTACTGTCCTGTGGTACTTTCCTGTGGTACTGTCCTGTGGTACCGTCCTGTGGTAATTACCACAGGAGTACCACAGGACTTTTTCGTAAGGGTCATTTTGTATCTTGTGCCCTCTGATATATTTCAAATATCATTTTCACCAAAGGCCTTGCTGAAAACAAATAGTTTTATATGTCCATTGCGTCACCTACAATAATATATGATCCAGCGTGGTAAGAAAGATGAGTATAAGCTTAAGTGACTATGCTCAGGCTCTGATTTTCGTCAGATGAGAGTTATACCTGCTCCACTGCATAGCGATTCGCAATTCAGCAATGATCATTACACGTATACAGTCCCAATCTTTGTCCTAGGTGATGCCTGGTAATGACAAAGGATTGAGCTAAGTACATGGACTGGTTCTCATGATTCGGGAAGAGTAGAAAAGAATCCTTGTTTCTTCTCCGTCTTGAGCATACATGCTATCCTTTTTTTAATCAATTCAATTCAAATGTATTTCCGTTTTACGACAATAACTTTTTATAACATATACATTTCACTTTCTTTAGTGAGAGAATCATGTAAACAAACCATCATAGATTGAACAGAGTGAACTATTATACAATAATTGTAAACTTACAGTAACAATGTACATTATCATCAGTCTGTAGTAAAATGAATGAAGTGAAATATCAATATTCACTGAGCGAAAAACGGAGACATATACCCATACCCATGCAACAATTCCTAGCCATTGATTGTCGACGACTGTAGCCTCATACAACAACGCACTGTTGAATGGTAGGGCTACATATCACTTTGAATAGTGTAAGTGTATATAGAATGGTGAAAGGATTAAAGTTGATCGAAGAAATGCTTACTGTTGCATGGTATAGTCTAGTGGGGTTATTAGTCCAGGCGCAGGGACTCAGAAAAAATGACTTCGTTCAACCCACCCCGCAGAAAAGGTTTGACTGCATGGGGTGGTCGGTTGGACCCTCTGGAACACCCCTAGGTAGTATGTGATTCAAAATTGTGGTATCAATAAAATTTTCCAAGCCACTTTAGTTGCGACAAGACCCTATTCTTCGAGGAAGAGTCTGCGCACGCTAAGACTACTACACCTGCCACTAGCACTGCTACAGGCGCCAATGCAAGTGGTGCGTGTAGTAGTCTTAGCGCACAAAGACTTTTTCCGCAACAAACATGGGTTTTTGCCTGCAAACTAACTTTTCACGCTAAACTGGGGTCGGTGTAGTGTAGTTTCCAGACGTTTTTATATCGTCTTTATTTCTCCGAGTTGAAGCAAGCCGAGTGAGAGCGCATACCCAGTGATTGTGACGCCCGAACCGTTTTTTTTTTTTTTTGTGGCAATCACTGAGGCTCTGCGCAATACAGCGGGCTTCTGCAAAATATACAAGCTGCAACTCAGAGAAATAAAGACGAAATAAAAACAGCTAGAAATTAAGACTAGGGTCGATCGGTAACGCTTGTGGCTATTGGGGCATTGAAAATGACAAAATTATCACAGTTTTTGCATTTATTTCACGAAGAATTCATCGAAACGCCTAAAACTATATATGTGCATGTTGCTAGAGATGTCAGCAATACAATGGAATACGTTGTAAGGTATAATATTGTGCATGGTTACCATGGTAACCGGATGTCTACAGGTGATTGGTAACCCCACAAAATATCTGGAATTTAGACAGGTTTGTTTCTTTTGCCTTTCGTGTACATCACCCATTAGATCTGATCTTAAAGTACCTATCTACCTCTACACTGTAAAATTAGCCTGGATAAAAGGGAAAAGACGCCCAAGATTTTTCCCTCATTCTCTCCATAGCATTACTTCATTACTGCACGTTTTGATACAAATTTACATACCATGATATTTCATTTATATT
This sequence comes from Diadema antillarum, assembly GCF_040938485.1. Taxonomy (NCBI): domain Eukaryota; kingdom Metazoa; phylum Echinodermata; class Echinoidea; order Diadematoida; family Diadematidae; genus Diadema; species Diadema antillarum. The sequence goes on from NW_027272722.1 coordinate 249,450, forward strand.
ATATATATATATATGTATATGTATATATATATATATATATATATATATTATTTTACAATAGCTAACGAAAACAGAACAAAAGTACGCTTAATTCTTTGATGGATAATCCAGCGCACGTGTATATTCCTTCTAGGGAAAGGAATTTATCAGCATTCTTGAAAAAAACTTCCTTTAAGAACATAACCAATCAATAATTGCTTTCCTCTGCTCTTTTCCAGGATTGTTTTGAATAACCATCGCTCTGTAAATACTCAAAAGAGCTAACAATAGAATATTGGCTTTGCTCTCTGTATTCACCTATACTTTTAAGGGAAATTTGTGTCCATACATTATCAAAAATTATATACATTTGCCTATACTTTGAAGTCATATTTGTGTTGAAAGTACGACGGATGCAACTTCTTCATGCATTTTACTATTCGAAAATGATATATTTCTTTCAATGGCCGTTTATCATGCCTTTGCTTACAAATTTGCTGTACCTTGAGAATGCTTCAAAATATTCTTCACATATATGTCGTACACTTCATACAGAAGGAAGGACATGCTTATTGAGCTTTTTGAAATTATGGGCTTTTTGAGTTATTGACAACTGAATTCTGATTGGATAATACTGGTTGCCATGGCAACAGGAGAAAACCTTTTTTTCACGATAATCAATGTTTTTTTTTATTGCATCTATAAGATTTAAAAAAAAAAACCAAGTTTGCAGCAGTAGGAGGCATTTTTGGGGTTACCAGTCACCTTTAGTCATCCTGTTACCATGGTAACCATGCACAATATTATAACTTACAATGAATCACACTGTATGGATGACATCTCTAGCAACATGTACATATATAGTTTTATGCAGTTTTGATGAATTCTTCATGAAATAAATGCAAAAACTGTGTAAGTTTGTCGTTTTCAGTGCCCCAATAGCGACAAGCGTTACCCACCCTAGTCTTAATTTCTAGCCGGTTTTTTCGTCTTTATTTCTCTGAGTTGCAGCTTGTGTATTATGCAGAAGCCCGCAGTATTGCACTAAGCGGAGTGAGGGCACATACCCAGTGATTGCGAGTCGGTCGTCACAATCACCGGGTATGCGCTCTCACTCGGCTTGCTTGAACTCTTGGAATAAAGACAAAAAAAAAAAAACGGCTAGAAACTACATTACACCGACCCCAGCTTGGCGTGAAAAGTTAGTTTGCAGGCAAAACCCTTGTTTGTCTAAGAAAAAGTTTACTACTACATACAGCACTGGCACTGGCGCCTGTAGCAGTGCTAGTGGTGCGTGTAATAGTCTTGGCGTGCGCAGACTCTATTACGTTTGTTCCAACAAATCATGATAAAAAGTGGCCAATAAGATTCTACTGACACCACAATTTGGAACCACATACTACCTGGGGATGTCCACAGAGGTCCCATCTACCACCCTGTCTGGTCAAACCTTTTCTGCGGGGTGGGTTGAACGAACTCCTTAATTAAGCCCCTTACAGGAATTAGCGCCTTGACTATATTGACAAATGTGATTCCTAGCAGTTAAGGTCGGGATTCGGGCTTTTTGTCATAATTAGAGTATTACAAAATTAAATGCAGTCATTTCTTTTTGTGTACCAGACAGCCCAACTTACAGTGAGTACATCCGAATGTAAAACTGAACTATACGTGTACAGATTAAAAGAAAAGAATAAGAGAAAACGTCAATAAGGAACCACTTGGGATAAATCGAATCAAATGATTTGATTGAATAATGGCATATGTATTTGGAGTGTGAATGCAGTCGTCAAATAAGCATCTAGCTTGAAGATACGACAGCCATGAAATAGAAGGGAAAAAAAAGCAGAAGATGGGCAAAACATACATCTTGTATATTTATCCTGCTTATCTAAAAGAAAAGAAAAAGGAAAAAAAAATCACTGACAGTCTGGCATCACATTGCAACAACAACAACAACAAAATTGTATGCACACTATTATGCAGAGAATGAGGTGAGTGAGATGAGTGCTGGTGCAAGTGGAAGAGACCAGCAGGCGCGCGATACGAGGGAATTGGGTATCCAGGGAACCGTCCTTGGTTGGTTAGCTTCGTTTCTCTGACTTGTCCGAGCGATTCCAGTGCTATTTTGCACAAGTTTGTTGTACCAAAGGGTATAGTTTTAGGCGCAATACCCTTTTACCTATTCGCACAAAAAAAAATCAGTAAAGTGTATTTCGCAAACATTTTATCAGCATTGTTAGGCAGATGATATACATTTTTTTTATGTCTTTAAATTGTACTATGTCATCCGCCATGCAAAAGTTGAAGAATGCTTCCAAGACCTGAAAATCTAGTCTGCATCCAATGAACTTAACCTGAATGGTGGTAAAGCTTAATTTATCTTATTAGATTCAAATAACACACTAAGTAAGATCTATCATTGATGACGTCACATTCATATCGGTAGCAATTTTACATCATTCCATCAAAAACAGTCCGTAATCTACAATAGGTGTTATAAGGAACCCGGAAAATATCTTTTGGAAATCATAATTCAAGTTCAGTTGAATGTTAGCGAGATATCATGGAGTTGCAAAATTAAAGTTTCATAAGAATGATTTTGTCTAAATCCGCAGCTTGAATGCTTTTTCTTTTTCTTATTTTCTTTTTCTTTTTTCTTTAGTATATTTTCTCGTTTTGATTTCTGGAATTGGCTACTTTGTAATCTCCAAAGAAACATTTAACAAAGCTTCAATAATTCCAATATCATGCCTCCGGCCTGTTAACTCTCACCAAAAAAAAAAGAAAAAAAAGTTTGATTCCATACATCACCAACCTGCCGTTCTTCTCATTGGCTGCCAGCAAATAAATAAATAAATAAATAAATAAATAAATAAATGAATAACTGAATAAATAAATGAGTACATAAGTAAAATAAATAAATAAATAGATAAATGAATAAGCAAAATGAATAAATGAATAAAATAAAATATACATGATAAATAAAAACACTTTTTTAGATTCTGTTATCAGTACATCATTCAGTTCACTCTTATTCCCCGCATACCTGCGTGACTCAATTCTCAAATGCACACGAAACGGAAACGAAGTCTCCGTTCTTCATCAGATGCACTGTGCATTAAAAAATCCAGAATTAAACATGGATGGGGATCGTGCTTTTTCATACATTGGATCATGCAAACTGTGGTATCAGTAACATAATCATTTCATTTGCGCCAACTTTCATCTACAGGAACATTACAATCTTAACTAAGAACATTGAGGATTACATAATAACTGCAATCTATGATAAATAGATTTTTTTTTTTGATAAGGTATATAATTCCTTATTTGGTTGTCATCAATTTCCCTGTTTTCGTATTTTAAAAAAGTAGGCCAATGTAAATTTTCATTCTTTTTTCCTTTCATTTTTTGAACCACCTTTAGCACCGAATGGTGAACATACATGTGTGCTATACAAAATAGTTACTTGCTATCATAATCATAAAAAAAAAGAAGTTCAAGAAAGGTATACCCACGATGGGATATTTTCAAGAATGCAGACAAAGAGCTTTTAAAGCCCTGCAGTTGATAAGCTACAACTGTATTCGCGTGGGGTGGATAACTTTGATCCCCCCCCCCCCAAAAAAAAAAGAAAAAAAGATGTAAGTACAGTAACTAAACTGAAACACACAAATATACTCTAGTTATTCAACAGGTACATACAAGTACATGTACTAAAAACAGGACACTTCTGGTTCTATAGGGGCAAATTCTCGACGGGGCACATTTATTTTTGGAGTATGTGACGGTGTGAGATCCTCGGCGAGGGAGCGAAGTGACCGAGCGGGGGCAGGGTGTGTGTGTGTGTGGGGGGGGGGGGAGGGTGGATACCCCCTCCCACGGTATGGAATTTTTGTCAAAAACAGAGTATAAAAGTCGCGTTTTTAGAGCATTTTAAATCATTTTCATATGGTAAAATAAAATCACTGCGAAGGACTATGATTATAGTATACGGGGGTACATATATGTGACCGTGTGAGATCTTCGTCGAGAGAGCGAAGCGACCGAGGGGAAGTAGTGTGGGAGGGGGATACCCCCTCCCACGGAGGGACTTTTTGTAAAAACAGAATATAAAATATGCCTTATAGAACATTTCAAATCTAATTTAAATAGAATTACACATGGTGCAAAATCACTACGAAGGACTCTAATTACAACTTGTGAAAACTAGTCATCTTACTTTAAGTATGGGCAGAGCGAGCCATTTTAAATTTGTCATTGGTCTAAAATGTATTCATTGAAAGCTTGAACGTTATCGCATCGTTTGAGCAATAAAAATAAATAGCTAGAAAGCATAGAAGAAAAGGAAAAACGTAAGGTTTACTTACGGTATGTTTCAGGGGACACACTCGAGGACGGTAGGCTACCATATATACACAAAATTTCCTCATAAGAAAATACTAAGTGTTCCAAAAAAATCATTTCCCGCTCTTGATTCTTAATAGTTTGAAAACTACATATCAGATTACAATATCATTGATAATATGAGTAATAGCTGAATAATGTACACTTTAGTTGGTTGTGATTCGAATGTGAGAGCATGAATACGTTTTGTTAAATCCGCGATCAATTTAAAAGTTAAGTTCCAGATTTTGATCAAATTCGAACCCTCTGTAATAAATTAGACTTTACGCAGGAACCAATGATGTACAATGTATATGTGAGTGTGTGCTTACAATGACTCTGAATGATAGACATGAATACCATGAATGCCACCTTTTGAGAGCTCTGCTGACTAAGCTTCTCCAAGGCATATCAATGCTTTATTAACAGTTCATGATGGATTACCCTGGGCATTGCTAGTCTGAATGGTAAAGGGTAAAATGCATGCACATAAAAAAAAAGAAATAAAACACATGTTTTTTTTTTATGTGCTTGCATAAACTACATTTCAGGATGAATGAAGACTAGCAGTGATAGTGGAATTTCACATGAATACGTAATAGAACATTCCAGTCCTCACCATTGTTTAGGACCATTGTCAGGGTATTAACACACACTCCCATACACACCAATTGACCCCCGTTCAATTTTTCTTTTTTTTTCTTTTTTTTTTGTTGGGGGAGGGGGGGGGGGGCAAGTGTTCCCTGTGCTCCCCCACTAGATAGCGTACCTTTACCATCGACAGAAGAGACAAGTCAAAATGACGTCAATTTCACGTCAGCGCTGTCGTCAGAAAGATGTCTTGAACTGGCCAAAAAAAAAAAAAAAACCATTTTTATTTTCAAATGAAAAATTTCAAATGAAAAAACAAGAAACAACGATATCATATTTAGACGTCAGAAAAGGGCCATCATGTGTCGTCTTAACGACGTAAATAACTAAAGATAATAAACATCATTTCCACTTCCTACACTGATGTCAAAATATCGTATCTTTGCTCGAAGGGAAGACGTCAAAGAGACGTCATAATTGTGACGCCCATACAAAGATGTCTTAATTACGTTTGAATTACTACTAAAAATATTACGTCAGAATCATGTCATAAACATGTCAATCTACAATTCAATTTACGACCAGAGGAAAAAGACGCTAGTTTGTCGTTGATTTTAAGCGGAGATAGATTGATTACTATATTAAATTACAAGATTTAAGAAAGGTGTGGGCAAATTCAGATACACCCCTACGAATCTATTTTACCTATCCTAAATCCTATACCAATACTTCTGCCTACGCAGTCCACATATACTTAGTTACTGGACTGTTGCATCACGTTTCTATATACGTTCAAAAAGTTGTGAGATTCATGACATGGTTACTAAACTAGGTTACAATTTTGTGATAAGCCCAATAAGTTATATATGTAAATATGTCTCCCTAACAGAAGTTCGGATTACTAGTAATTTGAATAAAATACGGATAAGATATAGGACCTACAAAGTGATGCCGCGTGTTTCAAGTCAAACTTTAAAAGATGTAAACATGACTATTAGTTTTAGACACATAGTGAGGAAGATGCGCCAAAATGCCTCAGAATACATCGATCTTAATTTTGCCCCCAGATTCTGATGTAGCCATAGATATTTAGAGTGTTCGTGTATGTTCCTGTGGTGACTATCGCATTACCAAGGGCTTTTCACGTTGACGCGGATATATTATGGTGTCGAGTGTTGGTCTCGCACATCAACAGTAACACCCGACTTGAACCTTGAGCTTAATATGACAAAGATGATGATTCCAATTAAAGGGGCAAGAGTAAATGTCGAAAAAGCATCCTAATCGCCAACGCAACACCGGGCTACCTCCACACACACACACACACACACACACACACACACACACACACACACACACACACACATATATATATATATATATATATATATATATATATATATATATATATGTATATATGCATATATATGCATATATATGTATTATATATATATATATAATGTTATATATATATATATATATATATATACATATATATATATATATATATATATATATATATATATATATATATATAGTAAACGAATCAGTAGAAAAAGAACGCCGTAAAAAATAACAATAAATCCTAGATCTTGAAGATCTTAAAAACGGAGCATAGCTCTCAAATACTGAAAGGCAAGGTCACACTCTTCATCAGTGCCCATGGTGTGACAAAAGATCTTAATCAAACCCGTTACAGCCAGCACGGTTTGGTAAAGATTAAGCGCTTGAATAGACAGGTACTTCAGAGCCTCTTTTCTCAGTTCACACTTTTCCTGAGTTTGTGCTTTCTTTCCAATATTTAGATAGGTTAGGAGAGTCCATTTGTGACACTGCACCTCAAAACAAACAAAAAGTCGCCAGACATGAATTTTTAGTTAAGACCATATTCTGAAAGAGCAGACTTTAAGCTTTAAAATGATGTATAACTCAAATCAAATGGACTCTCCTAACCTATCTAAATATTGGAAAGAAAGCACAAACTCAGGAAAAGTGTGAACTGCGAAAAGAGGCTCTGAAGTACAGTGTCTATTCAAGCGCTTAATCTTTACCAAACCGTGCTGGCTGTGCGATGAATGGGACAAAAAACAGGAAGTAAACCACCAGAGTAACAACAATGAAGGGATTATCAGATTAAACTGAAATTAAGCATGCCTCATTAACACATTTTGTCCATAATTAATGCCAACTTTCAAAGCAGTAGCACTATCCTTTCAAAAGCTATTAGAGTTGAGAGTGAAGAGTGTGGACAAGGTTTTTCAGAAATGAAAAAGGGATTCGAAAGACACACCTAATCACACTATTCTGCCAAAAATGTTCGAGATAAACTGCTAAAAAACACACTTTCCTGCCCGTTTTATGATACCAAATTTTAGCATAATGTAAAAGAGGACCCGCTCTTTCAGAAAATATGAAAAAGTCAAGTTCGGCTAGGTTGACCCATTTCACTTATTTTCAGTCCTCACGCAAAATCCGGGTGTGCGACTTTATGTTTGTTTTGAGGTGCACGGTCACATTTGATTTGAGTTATGGCATCATTTTAAAGCTTAAAATCTGCTCTTTCAAAATATGGTTGTAACTAAAAAAAATCATGTCTAGCGACTTTTTGTTTGTTTTGTGGTGCAGGGTCACATGTGTTTGTGTGTGTGTAGGTACACAGGTACGCATCAAAACATTTCATTAAGGGGCGCATTTAATCCCCAACAAAACTGGATGACAAAGAATAAAATATTAGTTTCGTAATGTTCTGAATAGATTACAGTTAACAAGGAGGGAGAAGGCACATGTATTAGGTCTCGTTGTAGGTATGTTTTTTTTTCAGCTACTTAAAAACATCATCATGACACACACATCTACGAGCACACATGACACAGTATATTCTTTTATTCTCGCACTCATACAATGGTGCAAACACGTAATTATACAAATTTCTGTAATCATGATCTTGAATGGAACTTGATTTTTTTTTTCTTATTGTCATCCCGGCAAATATTACATAGACTCGTAGCAATGTTTAAAAAACATTAAGCTTTACAATATACAACATTTTCATCTATTCAGTTTTTTTTTTTCCTGTGGAGTGAGTTCTGCAACATTGTGAAATTGGAACGTCCTTATTATATACATTGTAACAGAACACCAGAAAAGGTGATACAAAATGAGAGATGTTTTTGCAAAAGTAATATTATTATTGATAGTAACTGCATTCCGCAAAGAAAATAGCACGTACATTGAATTTGGGCATCACAGATGGTGATGCAAAAGAATCTTTGAGACAGTTTTGTGTGTGTGTGTGTGTGTGTGTGTGTGTGTTACAAAGTGTTTTGATTGTTTCTGTTTCTTTTGTTGTTGTAAGAAAACCGAAACGCCATTCAAGGTAAAAACAAAAAACAAAAACAAAAACTGAACACAGAAAGTAGCTCATTGTAATAGAGTAAAAACGCGCTGCACAGAAGCCAGGACGTTAAACTGGGGTCATCGTGACCGACACCCACAAGTCATACATCCCGAAAGTTCGACATTGAAAAAAAAAAAAACTAGGCAAATAAGGCCCATGGGTTCGACACTTGGTGAACAGCCCACGAGTTCGACAACAGAACACGGGGCTTAATGTGTCGGTCTCATGGGTCTTGTTTGCCTATACCAGAATCATGGCCTGTATAACTCGTGGACTGTATGACTCGTACTCTGTATGGCTCGTCGGTGTCGGTCTCGTGAGGTGCACCCGTTATATTAGAGCCAAATCAAACCATTCTATCATTGGTCTGTGATTTTTTTTTTATTCAATTCATTTGAACAAATGGAATTTCAGGTAATAAATATACAGTATTATTATTTAGGCTCGGAACAAAAAATCCAGATGCGTATTAGGACACTTATTCATTCTTCAAATTGAAAAAAAAAAAAGGTGAGGCAAAAGTGAAATTTGCTCATAAATTGAAACGCATGAAAACATTGTGTTCCGAATGCTAAGACATGATGTTATGGAGCTTTTATAATATGCATTTTCACCTTCAAAGTCCTAAATTTGATGACCTTGAACACAGTAGGAGAAAAAAGTTCATATCCCAAATACGCAGTTGTGTTTAATTCACAGATTTGAATGGTAGGCATGGTGTGCAGGATAGAGGGACACCTGAATTAAATACCGTTATCTCAGCTTTCACAATGCCAAACAGAATGAAGCACAGAGGAACAACGCCATCGGACAGTCGGAAGCAGGCGTACCCAGGTCAGAGATTGAGTGGGTTTTCAAGGTGTCCCCTACTACATGATTATGAACCACATCAGGAAACGTCATTTGACAGCATAGCGCTACATGGACGAGATCTTGCGCAGGCCCATACGCCATTCCAAACATGATGGCCAGTAGCAACTCTGCCCGTCCTCATGCAACCCGTGTCTCCACAGCCTTCCTTGCAAACAACAACATCAGTTCTTCCACAGCCGCCTCCAGATTCCTTTTGTCGACTGGACTGGACAGCAAGAGCTAAACGATGTATAGGCCTGACGTCAGAATCTTCAACAGCTGATTGCCGCTTTGGAGGCTAAATGGGCTACAATTTCGTTGGATGTCATCAGTCATCCAATTGCTTACGAGAGGAGGAGGAGGTGACAGGCAGTACTTGACTTTCAGTGGAGTCACAGTCCTTACAGACTGTACTCGAAGTGAAACGGACCTAACGACGGACGCTGGATGGTTGTTACAACAGCCTCTAGTAATGTTCTTTATCTATACGTAAAAGTTTCATGTTTCTACATTGTTTCCATTTAGAACACATGCGATGAAAATTGTAGCTTTGTTTTTACTGTCTTTCTTGTTTGTAGATGAAAAATTATGATGAGACTATGAGCTTCATGCTGTTGGAATGGATTCATCCCTGAAAGACAAAGGACGTCATAGTGTGTTGTCGCCTTGGCACTGCTAGCTATATGTAAGTACGTACACAAGGAATGTACGGTCACTCTATTTCATAGGTTGCTACTCCGCGGGACCATTGGGAACTAACACCACTTTAGATTGTTAACATGCAATCCAACCGTGCTATGTTAGTGTCTGTTTAATTTCCCTGAAAGTTTCGGTGATCTGTTGATTTATGAAAAATAACCAAGCTGTTCTAATCAGTTTTAAATGATTGTTACTCGGTTTTGCATTGTCTCCTTACCATCTCATAATTGAGTAATCTGAGAAAAAAAAATATAGATGTTAAAATTTTGTACTAATCTGAAGAGCAAAAGTGAACAGTTCCTCCTATTCTAAATATCAACTGAGCATGTAATCTTTACATTTTTGTAATGATCAAAGTACTTTGCATTGTCCGGAATGTTTTCGTCACTTGTGTAAGCTCGCCTACAAGGCTTTTCGTGGGTAGGTGATTTCAGTTCACCTTAGTCGGGTTTTATGTTAAAATAATGTTCCCATTTTACTCAACAATCTGAGGGGTCTAAATTAAGATTCACTAGTCCGTTTACATATTTATATATCATTTCGTATATGCGCCAATGAAGACGACTTGAATACCTCTACGTAAACGCCTATGTACATGGCTCCAATACCTCGATGAAATTAAGCAAGTGATTGCCGTTCTAATTCACAAAAAGAAAAAAAAAGTTGACCCGTCAGCTCTGCCAGGTATATAGAAAATAGGCGAAAAAGGCGATAAATGGGACTACAGCGAAGATCTGGACGATGTTCGGCAGCTGTTGTTGACGTTGTAGGTTATTCGACAGTCTCGTCTCTTCACAATCTTCATCTGCAGAAAGAGGTTAACGATAAAGAGAAGAAATTTTCGAGCAACGAAACAGCAAATTGGGTACACGCACAACAGATAACTACAAATGAACGCGTTTACGGGTAGATGGTATACATTGAGACAGAGAGTGATTGCTGGACAAAGAAGGCGAAACAGTCCCCCACCCCCGCTTTTCCTTACGAGGATCATTGCAAGTTCATTTATACCTTTGCTTATTTGTGTTTATTATCCATGATGGCCTATTGGGCCGTATATAAAAACGATTTGGATAGCCATTTCTGTTAAAGTTAAAATAAACATAACATGTTATTATTACAATTCATGGCTAAACAGGCTTTGCTCTCCCTTGCCATGTCATGTGCAGTCCAAGATAAGACTAACCAAAGTAAAGAGAGACAAGACACAAGTAGTCATTCATTTGCACCGTATAAGGCGGCCACAGAGAATAATGAAACATGATACGTCTCACAATAGGTATAACTTAAAGATAAAGTTATTAAGTTGAATATAAAGTATGCCATGTGTAAGTAGATGTTTTGTAATTGCAACATGTCGTAGTTCCTCAGTGTAACCAGCTCGACCGTAAAAAACAGATATGCGATATTATCAACGCCATATTCAAAGAAAACTAGAGATAAGTGCATTTATGAAAGTGTGTATTCGTTCTTTCCAGCATCAGACTCGATTACACTGCTTGCAAGTTGATGTAAAGATACATGTACACCCTTTTGAGGCATATCCTTTCATTTTACATGGGGGGAACAATCGACGAGTCATTCAAAAAATTTTCTTGAATTTCTCCCAAGTTCGGGATGACGTACATGTACCTCTTTCCGTTGCACCTCCTTTCCTCTTAGACGCTGTCTTTGGCAGTGTTGCCTCTTGTGATATGATCTTTGAGCTACGAGTTAGTGATGAAATGAAAAGAATGACGAAGCTTTATGTGAACAACTTGCGTGTCATACATTTTGCATTCTTAAAATCAATGCAGCTGCCTTGTGCCTATATTTACACATTGTCACGATTGTGAAGGATATAATCCTCCTGAGTTAGTCATTTTGTGGAAAAAGCAATTACCAAAAAAGAACATAACATTCATATTGATAATTCGAATGTCTATGCATAAAGATGATGTCTGTTGGAAATTTCTAAGAAACTTACTTGCTTCATATCTCGAAAGCCAAAGTAATGACTTGGATGACGTAGAATCATTAAATGAATGTGCATGATACGACGTACTCACAACGATTGTACACATGTGCTTGTAGCTTCCACTGGGAAGGACATGTGGATAATTGATGTTTTATTTGTATAAATTCACACATTAATTATGCAACATTTGCCACACAAAAACATTTCCACCCATGGAATATCATTTTTACTACTAGTTATTATAACTCGACGAGAATTCAATAAATTACAAATTGCACTTACCTGTTCACGTTAGCTTCCTGTCCGCTCAAAATCAGGTTAGTAATATTTCCCGTGATGTTGATGGGTGACCCTCGCTGCTCAATCATCGTCCCTAAGCCTGTGTATAGACACCAGGAAATACGCTAATAGTGTCTGTACATGAAAAGATACCGTCATACATCGAATCCATCTTCTGTCGTGAACCGTCAGTTTAAACATATCATTACGAAGATAAAAAAACAACCAATAACAACCTATTCAAGAAGAAATTTCAAAAGCGGCTGCCAGGTTTCTTACAAACTCCAGGAACCAGGTGAAAAATCGTATAAGGGTTATTACCCCCCCCCCCCCATTCACTTTTCTGTAACATGTAAAAGGAAACAAAATGTCATTTGATCTTGCTTGAGTCGAAATGTATGTCGAATTCAAATGTCTTTCATTAAAACAAGTGATAAATATTTTAAATGACACGGTTGAATTTACATTTTATACTATGACATCAGTCGGAATCTGTAAAATGTCACATGGATAGCAAGTTAACGTAGGAATTCCATGTTGATTCTGTGTATATAATAGAGACCTAAGTGTCATGTATAAGCTACGGTAATTTTGTCTCAAGCACGTTTCACAGTCATTGTATCCCCTGGCTAAATACCGGTTAGTGATGAGGTTAGAGTAAAGATTAGGGTTAAAGTCAGGGAATGGTCTTGGGTAATTGCCCTAGACTCTCAAAAAATAGTTTCAAAACGTTCAATTTATAATTCGTCAAGGTAATGAAATCATATTGTTAGCAATGCATGATTCCTCCTGATATATTTCATCGTCTTTACAAGGCACCATGATGTATGTTCGTGGCCCTCGGGAAATATAATCGACTATTCTTCCTTCACGCCTCAGGAATGAGATCGCGTCTACTCAAAGTTACTTCTCTTAATTATAGTGATATCAAAAGTACCTTTTCCAGCTCTCTTTCTTCCGGTAGTCTCGGTCTGGGGTGCACCTTGATTCGTCTCTGTCGACCTTTTTAAAAACAATTGAAGAACATTACCAGATCATTAAAGTATGTTGGCGTTTTGGAGATTTACTCCGTGTCAAGCAATTTTTACTTCGTATTTTCAGTGAAGAGACTGCAGGTATCAACAGCGTTCGTATATCAGCAAAACTTCGCCACGAAACGAAAAAATTGACGTGAAACAAGAAAGGACAAGTTACTATTTAAGCAACCTTGAAAGTATCCATTCAATCAAAGAAATCTGATTTATATTCATATTGGATAAACAATATTGTTTATCAAGTCACAACTCAACGAAGAATTGTATAACATAGGATTTCCCGGTCAATTTCATACTTTTGTCACTCAAATGCATTAATGTGCATTGAAATTCACGCAGCTCACCCACGCGAAAACATCCTGGCATTCATGCTCAGAACCGGAGCGATCAATTTCATTCATGGGCGTTCTATTTCGTTTCAGTGAAATCAAATTCACGATTGGGCATTCAATTTCAAAATGCGAGCACCAACTTTCCTACTTGTGCATTCAAATTCATGCGAATGTCACGTGATAGTACCAATGAGCTTGTTTGGGGCGTTCAAATTCATTTTTAGGCAATCAAGTTCCTACTTCGTGCAATCAATTTAACGATGAAAATGGAGTAGACTCTTAAAAGTACTGTTTACCATTGGGAGCAGTGATTCAAAAATGTTCGAGTTATCATATTTGATGCGTATGTGTAGATCAGTTGTATCACAAAACATCCTACCTTGTAAAAATTTCGTAATAAAGCCTAGAATACAAGGAGAATTCACTATTTTTCTCACTTAACCGTAACTGTAGACGGTTTAGTCTCGAGACAATTGTATCAAAGCTATTGTTCATATTTTGTATATCTAACAATACTTAGCATTGATTATACTGATTAACCTTTTTGCACTGGTTGTTTCTATCCCTAACTCACATCTTAGAACTATTTTGAAGCACTAAAGCTGGGGTTTTATTTCATCGGCAAATGGTACATAATGCCTTTAAGAAAGGAAAAATGGCCAACACAACCAATGAAGGCTTGCATACAGTTGTGTATAGTGTAAGAGTGATTGTTTACAGGTTCTACATTGTTCTCTGTCCATGTATTCTTTGTTTTTCATCTCAACATATTTGAAATTGTAATGTCAAATCAGCAGTGCATTCAAACAACACAACGACTAGTAATCATATATCTTAATGATACTACATGCTGTCAATGTCCAAACACTGACCACATGACGATGCATCAATTTAAAGACAAACTGACACACAAGGATCTCGCGTAGTCCCGTAAAAAATGATCAATAGCACAACAATACACAACAAACAACACGTATAAAATGTTCATGCATCAGTTTCAGTACAGTCGAAATTGTGTTCTTTTTCCTCGAAATTGTCAACCAACCCTCCGTTTTATGCTCGTCTGTAGGCCTATACAGTGCGTAATGTTTGTTTGTTTGTTTCATTTGCAATCAAAGAAGATGGCTGGATAACCCATATTCAGCTGCAAAAGCTGGTCTTCCATATGGGGTTTAGTTGGATGTTCTGCTCTTTGCGAAGTATAAATGAAGTGGAATCTTTTACGTGCATGAGTTGTGACTTTCTCACACATGGGACCTCCATTTTATGTCAAATCCGAGGGACATGTGCCTGCATACATTATTCTTATTTGCTAAGCGTGAGTAAAAAATTGTCAATGAACAGGTGGACCTCTACTACAAAATGAATGATAATCATAAATCCCAATATATTCAAAATCAAATGAGAAACACATGCATACACGACCCCAAACTAACTAAATTCAGGAATTCTTTTAAACTGAATGCAGTTATTTGGAACATGATTGCCTACTCACGAATTTGACTGACCGACGAGATTCCGTCGCCAGCTTGACATGAATTTGAATGATCATTGATGAAATGCGCGCTCCTCTCTTAAATCTGAATGCTCCGATTGTGAATTTGAATGTTCCGATAGAAAATTGCAATAATCCGATAGTGAATTTGAATGTTCCGATAGTGAATTTCAATGATCCGATAGTGAATTTGAATGCTCGGATTGTGAATTCGAATGACCGGATTTTGAATTTGATTGCTGATTCAGTGCTGCGAGCGTTGAATGCGTGAAATCGAACGCTCGGAAAAGGAACTTGAATGACAAAAGTATGGAATAGACCGGGAAAACCTATAGTAACAGAATAGGTCTCTGAAACGTATAAAAAAATGTATCAAAGGAGATCAATTACGGTCAAAAATACATAAATAAAGTAAAATTTATCTTCCGTTCTCTAAAATCTTTACTATTTAGATTTAGATGGAAATTCAAAATCTTAACCTAAGAACAATGGATTTTTTTTTATATTTCTTTTGTTGACTTTTCTGTCGATATACTGTAAAAGCTGTTCAAAATGTAAACCAACAAAGTGTCATTTGTTTTTTTATTAAATCGAAATGTATGTTTTTCAATAACACAAGTGATGAATATATTTTACATGGCATGGTTAGTTACGAATGATAAGGCTTGAAATTGAATCAGTCTGAATCCATAAAATATCACGCGGATCGCAAGATAACATTGCTTGGAACGCTAGCTATGAAAAGTAGGCACGGAAAAAATGTTTTGCTTCAGCGGAGTATAATATAGATCTTAGACTGATACTACTTTGATATTGCATCAATAATATGTACATAAGTTGAATGAATTGCCTTCCAGCTATTTACCGATGTTCCTTAAGAATTCCTGAGTACATTCTAATCATACAAGTATAGATTTTTTTTTGCCTCTTTTTCTCGTACGTGGTAGTCCGAAATCAGCATGATCTATAATGTTTTTGATAATAATCCGGAAAGATAAGTGATTCTACCGTCCGGAAAATGCCTTTAAGCATAATCTACTTTAGATTCCTGTCTGCAGCGATTTTTTTCTATGTTGTTGAGCACTCTACGATCATGCTTTTTATTTCCTTCTTTGCATCCAAGCATCACACTGGAAGAGGGATGGGGGGTCGATCTGGTAGGCAGACGTTTGATTGTCAGCAATGACCGTTATTCTCTACCTTTGCTGCACGTCCCGACAAACACGACGCTTTTCTGTAGCTTAGTAGTATTGGATATTCTTTAACATATTTATGCATTTTCCCACTCCATAATTTGTCATTCCCTACAATTGCAATTCTCATGTAAGAATTTATTCTTTATAAACTTTTGGCAATCTACGCCCTGAAGTACTGTTTCTATGTAGATTCTGCATATTCTAACGTACATGCATTTTCTTGTTTGTTGTATACAACAATCATGCACATTTCATACCTTCATATAGATGAGTGTCAACTATATAGCCTATACATCTGTATTCACACGCATATATACACACAAATACAACTGTATCTTACCGAACACTTTCGTCAACGTCTCTGTAGAGACCGCCCAATTCTGCCCCTTCCAGAGCAGCTGCCTTGAGCTCGGCTTTGCTTCTCACTTTCTCATCTACCCAGCTATGGAGGACATCTGAGAGGGCCCGGGTGTAGTCCTTGCTGAACGTATCCAATATCTGTTGTGCCCGGTTATACCCAACCCCCAGATTGGAGCACAGGTATGCATATTTTCCCGGCGGTACGTGAGGGACCAGGCTTTTGATATGAGCAGTTGTGACGAAGTCTGCATACAGGAAATTGGTTAATTGATTGTGAGTGTTTGGACATTGTATTATGTAGATAAATCAAGAAAATGTCATTATTCCTGCCAAATGAAAGAGCAATTAACAAAATGTTTTTTTTTTTTTCAGAGAGGAAGGGGCTTAATATTAAACACTCGGAGGTTATGCATTGATTTTGTACTTTAAATTATTTCTTATTTTGTTTAGAATTCCTTGTTTGAGTTTTTAATCTTTGTTCTGCAGTAACGTCACAAATTGTTACAGTCTTGTCAATCTGGAATGTGGTTATACAATGGGGAAACTTCCTAATTAACCAATGTCCACTGCATGAAAATAAGCAAGTTTTTATCAGTTCATGCGGAGGTATAATGGGGAGGTATATAATCCAAAGTGTATTCTTCATCGAATTTGTAATGTATCAGTGACTGACAGATAATGTCATCGAAAATTCATCCTGCGATTATAAACACTTAACCCCCATCGTCGGGCACCGTCTTCCCTCTTACAAAGTTCATGCGCTGACTGCTTCAAATACCTCTTCTTTTTCTTGAAATTACATATATCACATGAGGACTTTTATTGCAAAGTGAGCTAAGCGCCATTTCTTTTCTTACAATTCAAAGTAAGTCCGTCATCAGATATAGCAAAATTTAACCTTTCCAGCAAAACCTCACTTCTTAAATAACAAGAACTATTTTAGAAGTTATGATTACAAATATGCTGTATTTCATCTTATTTTCTTCTTCTTTTATCAATTTTATCCCAAATATCCCAACAAGAATGGAGTTAGTTCGTTCTGCGACAAAACTCTTCATACATGTATATCTATATATACGGTCCGATTGGTGTGAATATGTACAGGTTTAATGCCCCCCTCCCCCCTGAAAAAAAAAAATCGGCTAGGGAAAGGGAATTTCATACTTTGCAAACAGGGAGCCGGATGATACATTATTTTTACCTTCTTCTATCCAAGTCATTGTCATAAAAGCGCCAGAAAAGATAATTTGATATAATGCATTCCTGATTCCAAAACTAGTTCAATAATTAGCTATAAATGTCATTTCCTACTCTCCAAAACCAAAGCGATTGTTAGACAGGAATCTACGAAATGTAATTTTGATCACCACTTTTCCGTATACACTTACCTTTTTCGTCCCTGCTGACGTTTGGACTCTCGCTTTGTCCGCCTGTTGATATTCCTTGAATATCCATAAAACAAAAAGAAAGAAAGACACTGTCACTTTGAAATGGGGAATGAAGTTAGCGTTATAAAAATCAAATACTGTTGAGTGCTCTGGAAATATATCTATATCCAATGGTAATGATACCAATGACAAATACAATACAATATTATGTGTTTTATAATGTGTTGTTTACAAAAGGGAAAAAAATCAATAATTACAAGGATGCTATAAAGAGGAATAATACCTTTATTAATTCATTGCGCCGTCAAAGACATTGAGTGATATTTGTGTTTTACGCATCTAGGTATCATTCGTCCAAAGACATATCAGTTATCTTAATCTCAGTTGTCAATCGATATCTCTTCTTAATTTATGAAATTAGACACCTCCTCCTGTGTCCATTAGTACCTCCTAAAGAAAGAAATAAAGAGACAATTCAATGACCCGGTCAAGGTAATCAACGCATATCCAAGTGATTATCATACTTAATGACACCGAAAGCAGCATTGTGTGCCTTTGGACTCATACATTAATGCATAGTGAAGGAAGGTGCGGCAAATTCAAGTCCAATTCATCAAGCTTACCTCGGTATTCTACCGCGTGATAGAGTATTGGGTAACAAAGTTGTGCAGCACTACATGTAACCCTAAGCCACGAGGATGGGGCGAAAACAGTTATTGATCTTGCCCTCAAAATCTCACCAAACTGGGACCGGATTAAGTCCATGTTGATAATGTGGATTCCGCATTTCAAAGACTGTAGTTCAGCTCCATCAGTGAACTTTGTCCTAATGCCGCATTCGGGACAGGCAAAGCACTCAGCGAACGTGATTCTCTTTGCCCATTGACGGCAAATACCTTCAAGCGTGTTCCTTACAAAGGTCATCACCTGTGTAACGTAAAAGGAGAGTGAGGCGCACCCAAGTTATTGTTTAAGAATTATACAATACAAATTAGTTTTGAGCTCTCAAATCTATGTCAAAACAAAAAGGAAGTTTCGAGCGGCATTCTTGCTATCAATAGAAAGTATGATATGCAGTTCATTTTTTTCTGTTTTGAAATTAAAATGGGTTGGGAGGGGAATCCCCCCGCTTCCTCCCCTCGACGTTTCCCGCAATAATTAAAAAAAAAAAAATGTGAGGCCTCATCGTGATGCCTCTTCACTTCGTCTGTGTATATGATTGTTTGTTTTGTTTTGAGACCAAATTTTGGCATAGTTTTGTGATTTTGCGCACATTCTTTTTAATGGAAAACACCAAATCAAACATTCGTTATGAAACTCATACAAACCTGGGAATTTTTACCTGTAAAGTACTTTAGTTGATGAAATTTACATAAGTTGCAGTAAAAAAAAGGAAGTCAGGAAAGGGGCGACAATAATGATATCAGCATACCAATATATCCCACTCACATAGGTTTATTACATATACTGCAAACATTCGGGTGTTCAATCTGAAATATCGAGCTAGTGTTAAAGTTCCGGTGCTCATTTCTGGGTCATCCCACTAGACAGACACCAACGAGTCATACAGTCCACGAGTTCGACATTGAAAACAGGTCCATGAATCATCCAACTCACGAGTCATACAGCTCATGAATTCGACACTAGGTAAAAACAGCCCACGAGTTCGACAGATACAACATGGGGCTCAATGTGTCAGGTCTCGTTAGCCTTGTTAGTGTAGTGTCGAACTATGGGCTTAATGACTCCTGAGCTGTATAACTCATGGGCTGTATGACTTGTGAGCTGTATGACTCGTGGACTGTATGACTCGTGGGTTTCAGTCTCGTGACGTGCACCCAAATTAACACCTCCTGGAATCACTTCATAATGTATATATATATATATATATATATATATATATATATATATACTTTTTTCTTTTTTTAAAGAAATGTAAGTAGTTATTGTTCTTTTAACAAGATGAACAAGTACTTTCCGATAGAGTAGGTCGACTTTAGTTTTAAAAAAAGTAAACACATTGAAATAATGGTCACATCCGTTGGTGTTGTCTCCTATTGACAGTATGGGAGGTTGTGTACTGACACAATATATAATATACAACGTGTCCCAGAAAAAACGAAACCGAGTTTCATTGCAATTCTTGGCGATCATAATCACATATTTGCTTTATGAGTTGTACGTGGATTGAAAGATACACTTCCCTTCTTTCATTCGATGCACAACACATTGTTCATAATGCATGCATGACTGAGTTAGAACAATAGACAGTGGTGCTATAAAATTTCATTTGCACGAGCAAATGGCAACTTTGACTGAATTTTTTAACTTTTCCAGCAATCTTTTGCAAAAGATAGAATCATAGCTTTAACATCCATTCTTTTTCCTTTCATATGATATCCCATGCGTAAAATATGATCAACGCCTGCTCGAGAAGGCTTAATTTGAAAATATCCTTACATTTTACGCAGATAGATGGATAGTAAAAAAGGAGCCGTTAGCTTTCCCGACTCCTGCCCGACTTGGCAGATTAAAATGGCCTTCATGCTTCAATGAATTTCCACAAACATGAAGGGAGGGGAAAGGGGAATGTTACAGACGATTCGGTTGTGAATAGGGTCCTAAATTAGCACGTGATCATGAGCTTGCCTGACCATGCAGCTAACTACAGAGCAAAGGGTGTTCATTAGCGGAATGTCTGGGAAGGTAGGGTGGGAGTAACGGACAGAAAGAAACCCTTCCGAGCCCCCCCCCCCAAAAAAAAAAAAAAAAAGAAACAAAAACAAACAAACAAAAAACAAAAACAAACAAACAAACAAAAAAAAAAAAAAAACAAAAAAAAAACAACTTTCTGCCCTGCAGTTGCACCTTTGAAATGTTAGAAGCGCAAGTTCAGTGATAAATAAAGTGATGTACCCTCTCTTTCTGCTTCGCCACCCCCTTCAAAAACTTCAAAACCCTGTCAGTGATGAAGGACTAACCACGCGTGAGGGAAATGTAGGGAGGAATGAAAACAGTTAATAAGTTTGAGGAATAAAATCATCAAAATGTGTATCATTGTTGCTTGTTGATTTCCCGTAGCCATTGGACTGCGTGCAGCCTGAGAATACTCGCGATATTAGTCTTCAATTATCATAAATAACTATGTCTCATAGCTTATTCTAGATAAATGACAACAAAGGGCTGTCCGTCTCATACAGCATTCTCTGTAAATACCCCCCCCCCCCCACAACATTCACTGTAGCACTGCGGTTGTTTTGTGTGAATTCAATAGTCCAGATGAGTCCATTAGACGGGAGAGCTGAATGCTTGTTTTTTCGCTTTTTCGTAGAATTGGTAGAAATGAAGCATGCTTTCATACAGATTTTTCTCAAGCATGCGTTATTCATATTTGACGCGTAAGGTCTCATATGAAAGAAGAAAATATGAATATTTTGGTTATGAACTTTGTTTTTCGAAAACGTAACGTTATAAGTCTGAAAAATGCACTTAAAGTCACCATTTGGGCGTGCAAATGAAAATTTGATAGCACCACTTGTCATTGTTCTAACTCAGTCATGCATGAACAATGAACATTAAGTTGTACATCAAATGAAAGAAAAAGAGTTTATCTTTCCATTGATGTATATCTCATGGAGAAAATGTATGATTTCGATTGTAAAAAGTTGCATGGAAACCCGGTTTCGTTTTTTTCTGGGACACGCTGTAGTGTTACTGCTGAATTAATACGAGTGCAATGCCCCCCCCCCCCAAAAAAAAAGAGAAAAAAATGATAATAATAAATAAATAAATGAAAAAAAAAATCACTAATTCCAGAGTCAAATTAACACCGTTAAGTGCCAGGTGAACACTTTTCACCGCCATGATCACATAATTTCTACACCATCGATCCTGTCGTTCTGGACCTCTATTGACACTTGATCACTACATTTAAAGTTAACACCCCTGATGTTAAATCTAACACAAATATTTTTCAGTAAATGTTTAAAGGTAAGACATTGTTAATATTTTGAATAATGGGGTGGGGTACGAATGCAGTAAGGATGGAGACAAAATGGGCCGAACTTTTGTTTTTCTTATAAAACACGCAAAGAGATGTACACAACCCTGGCTTTATTTATGCATTTAATGTTCAATGCATTCGAATTGTCCTAGTGTGTTAATGTATTCTTGGTTTTCCATTTCAAGACATTTTGAATTGCAGTTTAAGCTCCAATCAGCAGTACACCAAACGATACAAAGGCAATAATTATGCTCCTTGATGATACAAGACGCACTAAACCCCCCCCCCAAAAAAAAAAAAACCCCAACCAAACCAAAACAAAACAAAACAAAACGACACGCTCCAACAGTAACTAAACAATGCATCATTATTTGAAGACAAATTCACACACAATGATCTCACATAGTTCCGCCAAATTAACAAATAAGATATTAATAAACAACAAGCAAGACGTATAGGTCTACAGTCTTCGTGGTTTCAATGTCTATTAGCATGTAGTCGAAATTGTTGTCCTCGAAGGTGTCAATCAACCTCCCCTATTACGCTCGTTTGTTTCTAGTGTCTGACGTGCCTGTATACGGACGCCTTTTTACTCGTCATGCTCGTTAAGTTCAAATTTTGGAATGAACAGGTGGACCTACACGACAAAAATGATGTTCATCATGAAGCCCAATTTGTTAAAAAACTATGCGGAAAAGACACACATTAAAGTTCTTCAAGCTAAAGAAATGTAAAACTTATTTGAAACATGGTTGCCTTTTCACGAATTTGAGAGACTGACGAGATTCCTCGCAGCGGCTCATTGCTGAATTGCATGCTCCTATTTTAGATTTGAATGATGGAAATGAAAAATTGATTGCTCAGATACACAATATGAATGATCGGATTTGAATCTAATTGCTGCTTCAGTACTGCGATCGTGAAATAGATGCTCAGAATAGTAACTTGAATAGTTAAAATTATGATAACGACTGGGAAAAACCTATATTAATAATATTGTAAGAATTAATCGACATTGTTGTTATCATCAATACCATAGCATTTACCTTTCGGACAACTTCAGGATCCGGCAGACCAGCGTTGGGACATCTAAATACGGTAATCTGGCGAATGAAAGTGACATTCAGACCGATTGTTATGCACTTGTATAGCTTCGTACGTGTAAGGGTGGGTGTTACACTGCATTCATACCAGCCTACGAGACTAGCGGAAAACCCCAGCGTGAGATGTTTCTTCATTCAGTCTGTGCTCTGCTTACCGTAAGTTACATGTTTCTTGGGGCGATTACACTCTATCGACAACCTCCCCCCCCCCCCCCCCATACACACACACACTTATCACAAGGGTTATTCAAGTATTATTCCTCAATCATTCTTTATCGTCAACCCAAGCGTCATTTCAAATCATTTTTGCCGGGATGTTTCAGTGTTTAGGTTACTAAAAGAAGGGTTCAAGGTTTACAATTCGTTGATCCAGAACGAATGGGAAGTTATATCTTTGGCAATAAACAAAATCTGTCTAGAGACGACATCTACACAGTAGAAATGAGAGTAAGGATCATTTCCGCAACAGCATCGCTGGCCTGTCCAGAGACGACATCTACACAGTAGAAATGAGAGTAAGTATCATTTCCGCAACAGCATCGCTGGCCAAACTGACAGGATTTGAGAGAGCAATGTCAAATTCGTGGCAATATCCCTGCTATATAAGTCACTAGTGATCTTACTCTTGCTATGTGGACGCGAGACATGGACATAGATGTCAGAAAAAGAGAATCACGGCGTTTGAGACAAAGAGCATTTGAGGAGACGATACTCCTCATCTACTACAGGCAGCACAAGATCAAAGATGATTTGCGGAACCTGGTCACCAACTTTAATAGTCGGTTTCCGTGAACCACTACTCAAGGTCGGTACAACGGGGAGCCCCCCCCCCCCCCCCCATACCGGGTGTCCCCTAAAAAAGCGGAACGGTGCATTTTCAGTACCTTGCGTTCTAAAAGTGATATATTTTTTGACGTCACTTGAAAGAGCATCTTCCGCAAAAGACAATGTTACCAAAGTCATTAAATTTGATTCAGAACTTTTTTATTCTAAGCCCAACTCTGTAAATTCAGTCATTTTCAAATTTTGCTGGATTTTTGAGACGTATTAGCCAATAACTTGGCTGCGACACGCGTTCTGGGTGTATTATTGTGTAAGCTCGTTGATCCATGTCAACAATAGATACAGCTTTCACGTTGGGCGCAGGACAGTATGAAACCCCTGAAAACGTGCCAAGCCAGTTTTCCTCATGCAAACAGACTTTGCTGCAGAGAGTTCCTGTTTGCTCAATTGTTTCTTTTGTCTCCTTCTCGCTTTAGGCGTAGCAGGCATAACAATGAACTGCAGACGACGCGCTGACAACTTTGCTTAAAAACGGAGAAAGCATCAAGAAAATACGGCAAATGTTTAAAAGTCGCAAACAGTATAGCAGATAAAATCTATGTGAAAGGAAAGCTTACATTGTGACAAGAAATTGATAATATCAATTACAATCTATGATTTAGCGTATGAAAATGGTGTCAATTCTAACGTACCCTTTGCTAAATTAAAAAAGTTGCACTTTGATATCAATCAGATAATTCTAGCTTCATTTTGAACATTCACAGTAACTCTTGATTTACAATATACATGTATCAATGATGCCTAGCCATGCTGTGAGTCAATTACCCTCAATGAATATGTATTAACCGGCAATCCTGACCTCAAACTCTATCACTATATCACTGATTTGAGGAAAGAGTTCACGATCCTAATTTGAAAACTTGCAAAAATGTTTTAATTCAAAAGTTAGCCAATTTTGGCTTACTTTGAATGCATTATGGCCTACTGTGCAGCGTAATGTACTGTGCAGGGTAGAGTAGGGAACAATTAAGTAACCCTTCTTCTACAATTCGATAATGTTGAGTAAAAATGACATGGGTTTAATAGATAATAAATATCATTTATAAAGCACTTATTACGATGTTTCTAAGCGCTGAAGAAAAATTAGGAAAAATAGATTAAATCATGGAACATATAAAAATTGAGATGCGATGAAACGCAATACAATATACAAAATACATAAAATAAACATTGTAAGTTATAACTCATAGAACGAACTTAACATATATACAGACTGCATATAATAAATCAATACAAATTACATGGCATTAGAGAACAGATGAGTTTTCAGTGATGATTTGAAGGAGTCTACTGTTGGAGCTTCACGGACGTGGATGGGCAAGTTGTTCCATAGTGTGGGTGCAATAACACTGAAGGCACGGTTGCCATAACGGGTACGGGTGCGCGGTGCCGATGTGAGTTGAAGATGTGCAGTGGAGTGAGAACGAAGGCGTCTGGTTGTTGAGGAAGTAGATATAGTCCGGAGGGAAACCAGATGATGAAGATAGGATGGTGCTAAGTTGTGGACAATCTTGTAGGTGAGGAGTAGAACTTTGAAGATGATGCGGTCATGAATTTGTAGCCAGTGCAGTGATCTGATGACAGGTGTGATATGTTCATGCTTCTTCGTGCGTGTGATGAGACGTGCAGCGGTGTTCTGGATGCGTTGTAGCGGAGCAAGACAGGAGCGAGGAAGACCAGCAAGGAGGCTGTTGCAATAGTCCAAGTGTGAAGACACGAATGCATGTACCAGCTGTAGTTGACTCATTAAGGAATCTCCTTATTTTCCCGATCCTATGCCAAAGGAAGCCGATCTGCAGACATTTCGAATGTGGTTAGTGAGAGTGAGATGCTTGTCGAGGGTAACACCGAGATCCCTCACACAGTCAGAGGAAGAAACGCATTCTCCAGCCATATCCAAAGAAGGTTGAAATCCCGGTTGCTGCCTAAACTGAGATGAGACGAACAACAACTCAGTTTTGGCTTCATTTAGTTTGAGATGGTTGCGGAAGACCATGACTTAATATCTAGGAAGCAATCATGAAGTTTCTGCATGGAAGCAGCCCGGTGGTCATCATCAGCGTTCATTATGACATACAACTGAGTGTCGTCCGCGTAGATTGCGAGTAGATTACGAGTTCATCTCTTTGGTTTCCTTGAAGCCACGATTCAGTCAAAACCAAAAACATCAAGGTCGCTCTCTATGATGAGATCACAACTACAAGTCGTCTTTTTAGACATCGAACGGGCGTTCCACAATCCAACGCGGCATTCACGTTGAGTTTGAAAAGTACTTTTGAGAAAAGCCTGACGGCGAAGATTAGGTTTGTCATGACAAATAGATGCATGTAGATTTTCTCAGCATGCTCGTTTCAAGGGAAATAACACAAGGTGCAGTATATTTAGCAGCCTTCTGTCCGCAACGGCAGCCTTTCTTTGTACCGTGAGCAACGTTCAAGTTTATCCAAAGCTGCCATTCACTGCGAGTGAAAGGCGAGGGATGACCAATGAAAAGCGACTCTTCTTCCAACATTCAAAAGAGCTTCACGCGAGTACACAAGTCTAGTCATGGTCATGGTCAGTGCACACACGATCAAGGCGAAAGTTAATGTTGTAATCAGTGTAGATGAAATGGCAGGTGTAAAGCCTTGGCTTCGACGAAAATTGAAGCAGGTTAAATACATCTTTCTCGATATTGTAAAACCACGAAACCGGTACAAACAGCACCACAACAGTCAAAATATGCAAAATGTGGTATCATACTCACGAACAGTCATTTACGAACGTAAGAAATCAGGATGAAAATGACAGAAAATTCAGAGCGACAGAGAGGTGCAGCCATGAGGGAAGGGCGCGACCTTTTAAAGCCCTGGCAGCAGGTTTGAATGTACAGCAAGACATTCATGAACCCCACCTAATCAGGGCACCCAAGATATGCTTATAACCAGATTTTGGGGACCTACATGTAGGACAACGGCGTAAATTCGTGCTGAGAAGTGTGTGTGTGTGTGGGGGGGGGGGGGGGGGGAGGATGATCGGCGATAGTCACCATCACCACGATTACAAGCCCATAACCACCGGGCGGCGCAGCCAGTGGCGTACCGTGGGTCAAGACATTGGGCGGGG